>NC_042623.1:55568888-55829160 GCF_901001135.1 Rhinatrema bivittatum
ATAGGGCATCTTGGAGGATTTTTAATTGCTTATGCACCTTCAATAGCGTGTAAAAAAACTGGAATAACCGGGTCTTGCAGAATGATGAATTTTATTTCTCAGGTTGTCAAAAAACATTTTGTTGCTGTTAGAGCTAATTCTAAATTAATAGAATCAGCCAGTAGAGTGGTAGGATTTTTTTTCTAGACATTTATAATATGTTTCATTGTTTAGCTGCAATCTAATTTCCTCACATATATAAATTCCATTTCTGCTTTATTTGGAGATGTTTGCTTTGACCCTGGTTATTAATTTTATGATTTTATTTCAGTGAGTTTGTCATCTAGTTTATCTTGATATTTTATTGTGTATATTTTCTTTGTAATAGCGACCAAAGAAGAAAGAGGTTCAGTGAACACCAGAAGTTCTTTATTCAACATATAACATCAGAAAAAGCCTGACTCAGGCCACGTTTTGCTCATTGAGCTGCTTCAGGGGCTAAAAGAACAAAACAAATATAATCTTATATAAAAACATATAAATACAAATAAAAACATATACACCAAACATACATAATAAAATCATATGAAATGATGAGCATAATAAAAAATAAATAATGATAAATGAATGACAGCACATAATGACAACGATGGCAAAAATTAATAGCAAAACATGGTCTAATATGTCTTTTTTAAAAAAACTTTTAACTATGTGTGTGATTCCATATGTATCCAATTAAATAAAAGGCTTTACAGGCCCATTTGCACCAAAAACCTAACTACACCTCAGAGAAGTTTAGTTATCTTTGCTTTTGGGCCAGAGCAGTGGTTCTCCACATTCTGGGATGAGTGTAGTGAAGGGGCCTTGAAACTGTGAGAACCCTCCCCCACCTGGGTTTCAAACATTTCCTGCTTAAAATCTAAGCCTCTTGTGGGCCATAAATGACCTACCCTAGTGTCTCCCCAAAGCAATGCAAATTCTCATTTGGGGCAACCCTCACGTTCTTACCATTTCTTGCTCTCCAAAAAATGAACTCATTGAAGGGATGATGTTCTGGGGCAAGGAGCGATCACCACTCATTCCTTCCTTTTTGGCACCTGGTTTCAAAATGGTGCTAGCTGATCCCATGAGCAAAGGCACTCATGAGGTCTGCTGATACCATTTAGAAACTTGTCAGTGGCTGGGGTGAGGAGGGATCACTCAAAACTGTGCCTCAAGAATTTTGAAGCTGGAGAGGTGCCCTGAATGAGAATGCAAATGATTTTCAGGAGGCATGAAGTAGGAATTTTAGTGGGGCTCTGTAAGCATTTTTTTTTTAACATTTATGGCCATGAAGGGCTTGGGGGTGAAGGGGTGTTGGAGTTTGAGGCAGGCGTAAATCTGCGCACACCAGCGGGCTGCTGGCGCGCCATCACCGAACCCGGGTGCTGGTCCGGAGGCCTCGACCACGCCCCTGGGCCAGCATCACGCCCCGACACGCCTCCCGCCCCGCTCCGAAATTCACGCCGCCCACCCGACATGACCCTGATACGCCCCCTTTGCAAAGCCCTGGGACTTACGCGCATCCCGAGGCCTGTGAGCGCCGCCGAGCCTATGCAAAATCTGGCCCTCAATGTGGAAAAATTGCTTTTGAAAATTGCTGTGCTAGTATGTTATATTTACAGTCATAATGCCTTTGAAAATTCAGCTGAGAGGAAGTACCTTCCATTTTATTTGGAGATGTGTAGTGTTCAGCTACATTCAGTTGCTAAATTACATATATTAAATATTCAGGGCCTCCCTGATTCTCCACAAAATCTATTATATCCTTTTTCCCCAATAGTTTCTTCATTTCCTTCTAATTCTACATAGAGGGAGCAAACCTCCATTACATTTGCTCCACTGTTGCTTCCATTGCTAATGACACCAGCAAATCCATTTTCTTAGAATAAGAAATCTTCAAGCTTGATCGGCTGCCATTATTTACAAATGGGGCTAAAGCATAGCAGAAGTATTAGGCAACTGCACCAGCCCAGTAAAGATTTATAATGAAATGAAAACAGTGAACACCATTGGAATAAGTTTGTTCAGGATCTGCTTGGGCATTTGCAGAAGATCCAGAAATTGGGTAACTTTGTAGCACAATCAATTTTTTTTTAAATATTTTATTTCAATTATGTCTTTTTCAATTTTTATTTTGAAATAACTAAAAAGAAAATGCACAGATTATGAAAAGAGAGAACCAAAATAGAAAAGAAGAAGTGACCCCCCCCCCCCCACCCAACTAAATACTAACAACAAGAAATAAAATTACCTGATGTGGGAGCTCCTGAAGTGGTTGAACCTAATAAAAGCAGATAGCATAGAGTTAAAATCTGAATCAAACTTTATACTTACTCTATATTTCAATATTGCATATTTAACAGTGAGAAGATATTTGAGGTTTAGAAAAAGATTATGGAAATATAAATGAAAATAATCTGAATTTGTATTTCCTGTAGTGGTGGTTATTCATTAAAAAAAATCAGGAAATCTATATTTCAGAACATTTAATTAGAAGCAATATTTTTAATAAAAATATCTAGGCATTAACATCTGAAATATATGGATGCAGAGAAAATGTTTGCAGGGAGAAAAATAGAAATTATGTGATGTTATAGTTCCTGATGTAAGACTTGGTGCTATAAAATTCACAGATTTTTTAATGTTATAATTTATAAAAAAAATTGTATATCTTGGATTAGAAAATATATAATTTCAAACAGAATATGAAGATTTTGGTAATGTTCATAAAAAACTGTTCAAATAATACATTATTTCATTCAAATTTTAGTACCTTGATTGCATCACGCTGTGCAGGTGGTGAGCACTTGGGCTGCTATCAAGTTGGGGGTTTGTGCAAGGACAAAATAGGCCTTGCAATCAGCATCCAAGACACTATAGCCAATATCTTCCGCCTAGCAAACCACTTCCCTCTTGGAATGAGCCCTTGGGTTCTGAAAGCCGGTAGGACTAATAATGTAGGTTGAGTTCTAGTTCAAGGTCGATGGAGGCTGAGAGAAAGGCAAGGTCAAGTCCTATTCAGGGTCGAGGCAGGCTGAGGGCAAACCATGGTCAAGTTCCGGTCCAATGTCAATGCAAGCTGAGAGCAAGGCATGGTCAAGTCCAATCCAGGGTTGAGGCAGGCTGAAGACAAATGAGGTCAAGTCCAATCCAGTGACAAGGCAAAATGGAGACAAAGCTGGGGCTGAGACAAGACAGGACTGACAAAGGAACAGCAACAAGACAAAATATGAACTCAGAGAAGAAGACCAGGAATGGAGTAGGAGTAAGCAGGACAAAAGGGATCAAGCAGGAAACCAGGAAGATGTAGGAACTCAGGAACAAACAGGAACACTGGGCAACTAGCACTGCAGACTTGCTGGAGACCTGTTGGAAAGGCATTGAGTGGTAGTTCTGAGCCTCCCTATATACTACGTATGGCATAACCTTTGCCTTCCCCCTTGCACCCCATTGGATTATCCCATTAATATATTTTTTGTGCCTTTTTGTAAGTCATTCAATTTGCAACTTAACAGTGCCTTACACATTACTTACATTTATTATTTATGGTCAGAGCATACAAAGGTGAAAAACAACATGAGATTGATGATATTAAGTGTATTGCATTTCATGAGGTGCATGGCTTTATTACAAAAAAGTGGATTGCCGAAAAATTAAGTTGATGTGAAAGTTGGGTTCAGAGGATGTGGGGCAAGACTACCAATGAGTGTTTTACAGTATTTGGTAATGACTGACCTCTAAAATTGTCTCAAGAAAGCCAAAACATTTTTGAAAATTCTGGGAACAAGCAGAAAAAAAACTGTTACCCCGCTCATTTTAAAGACGTATTGCAAACTAAAAATGGGCACACCAACTATTAATTATACGTTGTTTAATTCTGTTTTGAATGCTGATTAAAATAATATATTGCTGCAATGGGGGAGGCAAATGTTATGCAATACCCAGTACTAAGGAGGAAATGATGTCACCAGGGTGTGTTCCAAACAGCAAAGGGGCGGATTTTAAGAGCCCTGCTGGCGTAAATCCACCCGGATTTATGCGAGCAGGGCCCTGCACGCCGGTGCGCCTATTTTACATAGGCCTACCGGCGCGCGCAGAGCCCCGGGACTCGCGTAAGTCCCGGGGTTTTCCGAGGGGGGCGTGTCGGGGGCGTGTCGGGGGCGGGCCCGATCCGTGCTGCGTTTTCGGGGCGGGACGTAGCGTTTCGGGGGTGGGCCGGGGGCGTGGTTACGGCCCGGGGCGGTCCGGGGGCGTGGCCGCGCCCTCCGGACCCGCCCCCAGGTCGCGTCCCGGCGCGCTAGCGGCCCGCTGGCGCGCGGGGATTTACGTCTCCCTCCGGGAGGTGTAAATCCCCCGACAAAGGTAAGGGGGGGTTTTAGACAGGGCCGGGGGGGGTGGGTTAGGTAGAGGAAGGGAGGGAAAGGTGAGGGGAGGGCAAAAGAAAGTTCCCTCCGAGGCCGCTCCGATTTCGGAGCGGCCTCGGAGGGAACGGAGGTAGGCTGCGCGGCTCGGCGCGCGCCGGCTATACGGAATCGGTAGCCTTGCGCGCGCTAATCCAGGATTTTAGCGGCTACGCGCGTATCTACTAAAATCCAGCGTACTTTTGTTGGCGCCTGATGCGCCAACAAAAGTACGCCAAATCGCGCTTTTTGAAAATCTACCCCATAGTCTATAAGGTGGCTCAGGAACTGCAGGAAGTTCAGCCAAGTTCCTGAGATGCTGCATGAATCTAGAGATACTTGAGACTAGAGATGAGGGGCAAAAGAGCATCCGCCCTCTTAAGCCCCCTCCCTCAGCTCCTAGGCTTGGGTTTATGGAGAAAGAGCTGGTGAAACAACTTGGTCTAGAGAGGGGCTTGGACATTATCCACTGGTTCCCAGGAGTTTTCTTCTGGCTCATAGCCTTTGCCAGAAATTAGTCAGTGAAGCTTCCCTCATAATCTTTTGGAATCCAGAACATCTTAGACTTCAAATTCTGTACTGGATTCCATGTTGGAGGTTTTCTGTTTCTCCCCCTGAGGACCAAGGGTTTCAACAGAGAAACAAGGAAAGTGTTGTGAATATGCAAAGTTGAAGATCGTTTTAGCTCATGTGTGATAAGTCCAATCTGCCTTAAAACTGCTTATGGGCCAAAAAACTCCTGGCACAAATTTGGAGGACAGGAGTTTCAGATAGAGATTTTGGGCGTTTAGCCACACTTGAGTCCCAGGAGAAAATGAAGGTGCAGGTCTCCTTTTCCTGTTAGCATTTTCCTTGCTCACTTCGGCTGTCTTGTGCAGGAGTTTACAGATTCTATCCTAGAGATTTACGAAATTGGTGACAATCTGATCAGTTGCTGGAGTCCCAGTGGTTAAAAACAACAGTAATGGCACCATGGAATGCCTTCCATGAACGATGAAGAAGAGTGAATTTCTAGGTTTCCCCTGGTTTTGCTGTAAACCGGTACAATAAGACTTTGTCTTGAGCATCGGTATATTAAAAGAATTTAAATAAAATAAATAAGCCTACCGAGCATTACTGTTATACAAAAATTCTGCCCATGGTAATAGTTGTGCCCAATCATTTTGCTGTTCTGAAACATAAGCTTGAAGGAAGCCTTTCAATGTTTCATTGGTCCTCTCTGTTTATCCTTTAGTTTGAGGGTGGTAGGCTGAGGAAAAGTCAAGGAAGATATTAAGTCTTTTACAGAGAGTTCTCCAAAACTTAGAAATGAATTGCACCCTATGATTGCTCACAATGTGATCTGGTAATCTATGTAACCAAAATATTTCTTTGAAGATATGATGGGCTAAGCGTGGCTTAAGGCAAGGAAGGTAAGGTAACAAAATGTGCAATTTTGGAAAAACAGTCTACCATGATCCAAATGACAGTACACCCATCAGATACTGGGTGGTTAGTGACAACGTCTGTGGCTATATGGGTCCAAGGTTTGTCAGGAATAGGTAGAGGCTGAGTTCTCAGGAATAGGTAGAGGCTGAAAAAGTCCCAAAGGATAGTCCCAAAGGATAGTAAGTTCTGTTGTGGGTGTAGTTAGGGTAAGACTCCAATTTTTTGAGCCATGTCTGGCCACCAATATTGTTAGGAGATCAATTCCAGTATTTTCTTTACTCATTGGTGCCCACCCAGTTTGGAGTCGTGAGCCCATTTGAGTACTCTTTATCTTAGGTGTGACGGAACTACTTTTTTTTTTATCAAGAGCATTGGTGAAGCAGGATGCTGTAATGAGTTTATCTTTATCTAGGATATATTGAGGTTCAGTAGAATCATCAAGATAGGGCATCAGTCCTAATATTTTTCTCTGCCAGCCAGAAGACTAGGTTGAAGTCAAATATATAAAAAAATAGCAACCATCTTGCTTGTTTGGGATTTAGACTCTTGGCCTGTTCTAGGTAGAGGAGGTTCTTGTGGTCAGTGATGAGAGTGAGTAGATGTTTGGCTTCTTTCAAAAAATGTCACCATTCCTCAAGTGCGAGCTTGATGGTGAAAAGCTCCCAATCCCCGATGGTATAGTTCTTTTCATCTGGTGATAATTTCTTGGAAAAAAATGAACACGGACAAAGTTTGTGTTGCGATCGTGGACCCTTGAGCTGGCTAGAAGTTGGTAATACAATACCGAAGGAAGGCTCTCAGCGGAGGTCGTAGCTGGGAGGCGGATCAAACCCAGGAGACCAATAGAATCTTCACCACTGGAAGCCCGAGATCCCCCCAGGAGGAGCCCTTGAGGATCCTGAGCCGCTTGGACTTAGGAGCGGTCAGCTGGGGACGAGCGTACGAAGAGAGTTCCAGAGGATAAGGGTCGAGTAGAAAGTTGGAGCTGGGAGACCCACAGGATCTTCACCACTGGAAGCCCGAGATCCCCCCGGGAGGAGCCCTTGAGGACCCGAGCCGCTTGGACTTAGGTGGGGTCTGCATAAGACGGGAGTCCGAAGAGAAGGCCGAGGCTAGGCAGGCCGCAGAGACTGAAGACAATCCAGTAGTCAAGGCAGGCAGCGAAGCAGGGTGCCAGAGAACGAGCCGAAGTCAGAGGCAAGGAAGGGCTGGAGCAGGAACAAGGAACACACAGGATCAGGAACATGTAGCAACTAGCAAACGTTCAGAGAGAGAACCTTGTTGCAAGGCAAGGGAGAAGGATGACAGGCAAGTTTAAATACCGGCAGGCGTCTGACATCATCTTGGGGGTGGAGCCATCCTTCCCGTGCTGGCCCCTTTAAATCTTCTGCCCCTGCACGCATGCGCGTCTAAGGAGGTGGTTCCAGTGCTCGGTGTTGGTGGCGTCTCCCTTGCACAGGGAAGAAGGTCCCGACCAGGCCCGGCGTGCTCCGAGGATGCCAGAGAGCAACGCAGCAGGTAGGGGGACCGGCCGCGGTGCCCCGCATGCTCGGTTCTCAACAGTTTGCCATCAGGTGCAACCTGGTAGAGAATTGCTCCTGCTCCCACAGAGGAAGCATCTACTTCCAAATAAAAAATTTGTTCTAGGTCAGGGTGTCAGAGAATGGCTACCACTTCAAAGGAATCTTTGAGTTGTTCAAAAGCCTGGATGGCTTCAGCAGGCCAGTATTTGGGAGTGGTGTCTTTACATGTGAGTGTCTTGAGCGGGGCAGTCAAGGAGGAATAGTTAGAGATTAATTGACGGTAATAATTTTTGAAGACCAGAAAATGTTTAGGAGTTTAAATTCCGTTGGTGGATAGTTTGGCTGGGTCCATCTTTAATCTTCATGTTGAAATAAAGTAGCCCAGGAAAGGAAGTTTAGATTGTTCATAAGAACATTTTTCCAACTTTGCAAATAACTTCTTCTCCCAGAAGCCTTGAAGGACCATGGTTACTTGTATTTGGTGTTGTGTGAGGTTCGGTGAAAAGATGAGGATATCATGTAGATAAACTAAAACATAAATTTGTAAGAGATCTCTGAAAATATCATTTACAAATATTTGGAACACTGCAATAGCATTGGAGAGTCCAAAAGACATCACCAAATATTCATACTGCCCATCCCTGGTATTAAAATACAGTTTTCCACTCATTCACTTGATAAATTCTTCTTAGATTATAGGCTGTCATGAGGGCTTGGGTCTGCAGCTACTCTCTCAGGAGCAAGGTGGGACTACAGGGCAGGAGCTGGGATTATCTTCTGCCTGACCAGCTCCCTCACCTGCAGCCTGAGCTGTTAGGTTCTGAGAGCCAAACAGAACTTGGGTATGTTGGCTGAACATTATGGTTGAAGCTGGTCTAGCCTTCTGCCTAGCCAGACTGCTCCCCCATAGGTTGAGCCCTTGGTAAATGGACAGGATGAATAAAGCAGGGCAGACATAGATACATGAAGGCCCAGAGGCCACTAGACAAAGTAAGGCCTAGATAGGCTGTAAGGCAAGGAGAAGATACAGGAAGGACCAGAGGCCACAAGGTGAGAGTGGTCAAGTCAGGGAGCCAAGGGAGACTCCATGAAATAGCATCTAGGTTGGCAAGGCTGAGTTAAATGGGGCTGGAGCTTGGTGTGGAGCGAGCAAGGAAGAGCTTAGCAAGGCTGGAGATGAAGCTTGCTGAGGACCCCTGGTAGAAAGGAGGCTGCACCATAGGCTGAGTGGAGGAGGTTTGAGTAGTTCAGAATAAAGCTCAATGGAGCTTTCTGCTGGTGGGGACGTGTGACAGCAGACTGGAATAGGGCACAGTGAGTCTGTGGGCAGCTGGACCTCTAGCTCTTGGTGTCTTGGTAGCTTGGCGTCTGGCATAGGGAATCTTAAAAGCAGAAACCGTAGCTCAAGGTCTCTGGACAGCTGGACCACTGGATCAGGGTGTCTCAGTAGCTGGGCCCCTGGCTAAAGATTTCCCGATGACTGGGTAGCCAAGCAAGCTAGTATATTCCTGCTGCTGGGTGTTTCACTCATGCATTGGCTGGCTGGCTCAGGATCTCTCTGAGGCTGGGAGTGTAGAACTGCACATCCCTCTGGGTACGTGGTGTCTAGCACAGAGCCTCCTTCTGGGTGCTCAACATCTGAAGCAGCACTTTCCTCTGGGTGCTGGGTGAGTGGAATAGTACCTCTGTCCTGTTACTTCGTATCTCGAGCAGCACTTATCTCTAGGAACTTTGTATCTGGAATTATACTTCCATCTGGGCACTGAAAGTATGGAACTCTGACCCTCTTCTGGGTGCTGAGATGCTCAAATTGCACCCTTTTCCGGGCGCTGGGAGTATGGAACTGCACCCAATTCTGGATCCTCGGAATCTGAAATTCTGCCTCCTTTTGGGTACTGGGAGTCTGGAACTGAGCCTCTCTCTGGGTGCTCATTACCTGGAGCAGAGTCTTCTGGACACTTGGCATCTAAAAGAGTGCCTTACTCTGAGCGTTGACTATCTGGAGCAGCATCTCCTTCTAGGAACTTGGCATGTGGAACAGAAATGGAGCAGTGTCCCTCTGGAAAGGCAGCTTAGACTTCTTGTCCTGGAACAGAGGCAAAATGACAGCTGTGCAGAAGACAAAAGGCTGGGGAGGATTCAGAAGAGCAGGAGTGGAGATGTCAGAAGAGCTGAATCTTCTCTGCAAGGAATTGCAAGTGGCAGGAGAGAAAGAAGTAAATGCTATTCTATTAACAGATTGAATTTCAGTCATTAGGGTCTCATGATTTTCA
The DNA here is from genome assembly GCF_901001135.1 of Rhinatrema bivittatum. Lineage (NCBI taxonomy): Eukaryota > Metazoa > Chordata > Amphibia > Gymnophiona > Rhinatrematidae > Rhinatrema > Rhinatrema bivittatum. The sequence continues at coordinate 55,578,534 of NC_042623.1, forward strand.
AGTGCAGACTACTAGGCTCCAGAGGCAACCTTGATTATTTCTTCATGATTAACCATTACTGCAGAAGGAAGTAGTAGCATCGGAGCTAGTTGACCTGACACCTTCAACAGTCCAGGATTATTCTGGCTGGAGTCTGGAGCAATTTTGTTTTTTCCAGGTAAGACATCAAGATTTTTCTGGCTGATTGCAGCTTCCTTGATTGTGCTGCTTGGGAAGGCTGTATGTAGAACTTGTTGAGAAGCAGCTTGTATCTCTGCAGGGACTGCCCTCAAATTCCCTGTGGTTGTGTGCAATTCTGCTTGGATGTGTTGGGGATTCGTTACAGTCAGAACTAGAATTACTATCAGGGATGTTTCTCTGGTTGCTTAGATTTGCTGTAGTGGTGTTAGTAAAACCTGAGGGTGCTGATGATTTTACTGACCCTGGGCTGCTTTTTTCCTGAATCTTTACTTCCTTCACCTTGGAAACTTGCATGTTAGCTATCTCTGGTTTCTGTGTAGAGGAGAGAATTGTAGAGGTCCCACAGTTCCAACAAGTATGAAACCAGACGGGGCTGGAAATATGCATTTCTTGTATCTCCACTTAGCTGGGATGAAGACATAGCAGTGCATGGATTTAGGAAAAGTGGAAGGATTGTGGAGCTGGCAAGCAAGGCAGATGTAATACAGCAGTCTATCAGGAATGGCTTTCTGTGCTACTGCTGGACCAGGTTTTGTTCTGACAGATACATGATTCAGATCATTTTGGTGACTGAGGTTGTGCTCAGCAAATTAAAATCAGACTAACTGGGCTGGGAGACATTCAGCTACTCCTGTGGAGATTTTGTTGCTATTTCATCCTGTCTTGAGGGTTTAGGTCCAGAAATACACTCTCATGAGCAGGGCAGGACAGCAAGGTAGGAGGTGGGATTATCTTCTGCCTGGCCAGCCCCCTCCCCTGCAAGTTGAGCCCCCTCCCCTGCAAGACTTTGCTACATTGGCTGAACTTCATGATTTAAGGTGGCTTGGTCTTCTGCCTAGCAAGCCCCCTGCTCCGAAGGTTGAGCCCTTGGGTTCTGGGGGCCATTGTGGCTTAACTGAGATAAGGCAGGGTAGACATAGACTGGATGTGTAGGGCAGAGATTGACTTGAAGCTGTTGTCTGGGTACAGGTGGTGGATACTGGAACAGGCAAATAACTGAGGACTGGACACAGGGAAAAGCAAGGTACAGAGGACTGGACACTTGACAGGGAGGTAGCAGAATACTGAACAAGGGCTGGACTGGATAGAGACATGCTTGAATACTAGCAGGGTTTGGGCTGAGCAGGGCACTACAAGATCAGGCAAGGACGAACAAAACAAGGCAGACTAGGGAAAAAATTAGACAGGTCAGGCAAGGGCAACACAGAACATGGAGGTTTAAAGGCAGCAACTCAGAAGGCCTGGAAACCACTAAGGAAAGAGAAACTTGAGTAAGCCAGAGAGGAAGGTCTAAGGAGACAGAAGGCCCAGAGGCTGCAAAATAAGCTAAGGACCAAGTAGGCCACAAGGCAAGGGTTAACATACATGAAAGCCCCAAGGTCAGAAGGCAAATAAAGGCTTAGATAGGCTGCAAGGGAAGGAGAAGATACAGGAAGGCCCATAGGCCACAATGTGAGAGTGACCAGGTCAGAGAGCCAAGGTGACTCGATGAAGTGGCAACTAAGTTTTGGCAAGGCAGGGTTAAATGGGGCTGGAGCTTGGTATGGTGCGAACAAGGTAGAGCTTAGCAAGGTTGGAGATGAAGCTTGATGAAGACCCCTGGTGGAGAGGAGGCTGCACCACAGACTGAGTGGAGGAGGTTTGAGTAGCTTAGAATAGAACTCAATGGAGCTTTCTGCTGGTGGGGACATGTGACAGCAGACTGGAATAGGGTACGGTGAGGCTGCATAACAGTAAAAAAACATGATAGTTCCTTCTCCTATAAGATCCCCTCCTCCTGGGTCCAATTTACCATTGGATTGGATTTTCTTTTGAGGATAGGTGGCAGGTTTGAAGCCCCTGGCACAGGGAATCTTGAAACACTAGCTCAAGGTCTCTGGAAAGCTGGTCCAGTGGATCAGGGTGTCTCAGAAGCTGAGCCCCTGGCTAAAGATTTCCCGATGACTGGGTGCCGAGCTAGCATATTCCTGGTGGTGGATGATTTTACTCATGCATTGGCTGACTGGCACAGGATCTCTCTGAGGCTGGGTATGTAGCACTGCACATCCCTCTGGGTACGTGGTGTCTAGTGTAATGCCTCCTTCAGGGTGCTCAACATCTGGAGCAGCACTTTCCTCTGGGTGCTGGGTGAGTGGAATAGTGCCTCTCTTCTGGTGCTTGGTATCTCGAGAGCACTTATCTCTAGGAACTTTGTGTCTGGAATGATACTTCCATCTGGGCACTGAAAGTATGGAACTCTGACCCCCCTTCTGGGTTCTGAGATGCTCGAATTGCACCCTATTCTGGTTGCTGGGAGTATGGAACTGCACCCAATTCTGGGCCCTAGGAATCTGAGATTCTGCCTCCTTTTGGGTGCTGGGAGTCTGGAACTGAGCCTCCCTCTGGGTTCTCATTAGCTAGAGCAGAGCCTTCTGGACACTTGGCATAAAAGAGTGCCTTACTCTGAGCATAGACTATCTGAGGCAGCAGTTTCCTCTGGGTGCTGGGTGAGTGGAATAGTGCCTCTCTTCTGGTGCTTGGTATCTCGAGCAGCATTTAGCTCTAGGAACATTGTGTCTGGAATTATACTTTCCTCTGTGCACTGAAGGTATGGAACTCTGTCCCCTTTCTGGGTGCTGAGTTTCAGGAACTGTGCTCCTTTCTGGGTGCTGCAAGTCGATCATTGCTTCCATTTGGGTGCTGTCTGGCATTGCAGCCTATTCTTGGTGCCTGGAATCTGAAACTGCACCCAATTCTTGGTGACCTGGAATCTGAAGTGCCTCCTTTTGGGTGATGGGAGTCTGGAATTGCCCCTCCTTCTAGGCACTGGCAGTCTGGAACTGTGCTCCTTCTGAGTATTTAGAGTCTGGAACTGAGCGTCCCTCTGGGTGCTCAATAGCTGGTACAAAGCCTTCTGGACACTTGGCATCAGAAACAGTGCCTTACTTTGAGTGTTGGCTAACTTGGCACGCTTGGCATGTGGAACACTGCCATCTTGCTGGAGCTGATTACCTGGAACAGCACCTATTCTCTGATGCTTGGAGTCTTGAGTAGTGCCTCCCTCTGGGCACTGAGTGCCTGGAACATCACCTCCCAATGGATGCTGAGTATCGGGGATAGTACCTCTCCTCTGGTATCTTGAATAATGCCTCCCTCTGGGTGCTAGGTATCTGGAACAGCGACTCCATGTGGAGCTTCATACCTGGAATGGTGCCTCTCTTCTGGGGCTTGGTGTCTTGAGTAGCACCTATTTCTAGGTGGCTAGCAAATGGAGCAGCAGCTTCCTGGCACTGGGTCTTGGGATCAGAGTTTCCAGTTGACTGGGGTGCCAATTTAGAGTCCCACGGTGGATGGAGCACTGAGTCTGACACCACCTGAGACTGGAGAAATGGAGCAGTGTCCCTATGCCATGCTGGCTTACACTTCTTGTCCTGTAACAGAGGCAGAATGACAGCTGTGGAGAAGGCAAAAGGCTGGGGATTCAGAAGAGCAGGAGTGGAGATGTCAGAAGAGCTGAACTTCTCTGCAAGGAATTGCAAGTGGCAGGAGAGAAAGAAGTAAATGCTATTCTATTAACAGATTGAATTTCTGTCATTAGTATCTAATGAGTTTCAGGTGGAGACTACTAGGCTCTAGAGGCAACCTTGATTATTTCTCCATGATTAACCATTACTGCAGAAGGAAGTAGCAGCATCGGAGCTAGTTGACCTGACACCTTCAACAGTCCAGGATTATTCTGGCTGGAGTCTGGAACAATTTTGTTTTTTCCAGGTAAGACATCAAGATTTTTCTGGCTGATTGCAGCTTCCTTGATTGTGCTGCTTGGGAAGGCTGTATGTAGAACTTGCTGAGAAGCAGTTTGTATCTCTGCAGGGACTGCCCTCAAATCCCCGTGATTGTCTGCAATTGTACTTGGATGTGTTGGGGATTCCTCACAGTCAGAACTACAATTACTATCAGGTAAGTTTCTCTGGCTGCTTAGATTTGCTGTAGTGGTGTTAGTAAAACCTGAGGGTGCTGATGATTTTACTGACCCTGGGCTGCTTTTTTCCTGAATCTTTACTTCCTTCACCTTGGAAACTTGCATGTTAGCTATCTCTGGTTTCTGTGTAGAGGAGAGAATTGTAGAGGTCCCACAGTTCCAACAAGTATGAAACCAGACGGGGCTGGAAATATGCATTTCTTGTATCTCCACTTAGCTGGGATGAAGACATAGCAGTGCATGGATTTAGGAAAAGTGGAAGGATTGTGGAGCTGGCAAGCAAGGCAGATGTAATACAGCAGTCTATCAGGAATGGCTTTCTGTGCTACTGCTGGACCAGGTTTTGTTCTGACAGATACATGATTCAGATCATTTTGGTGACTGAGGTTGTGCTCAGCAAATTAAAATCAGACTAACTGGGCTGGGAGACATTCAGCTACTCCTGTGGAGATTTTGTTGCTATTTCATCCTGTCTTGAGGGTTTAGGTCCAGAAATACACTCTCATGAGCAGGGCAGGACAGCAAGGTAGGAGGTGGGATTATCTTCTGCCTGGCCAGCCCCCTCCCCTGCAAGTTGAGCCCCCTCCCCTGCAAGACTTTGCTACATTGGCTGAACTTCATGATTTAAGGTGGCTTGGTCTTCTGCCTAGCAAGCCCCCTGCTCCGAAGGTTGAGCCCTTGGGTTCTGGGGGCCATTGTGGCTTAACTGAGATAAGGCAGGGTAGACATAGACTGGATGTGTAGGGCAGAGATTGACTTGAAGCTGTTGTCTGGGTACAGGTGGTGGATACTGGAACAGGCAAATAACTGAGGACTGGACACAGGGAAAAGCAAGGTACAGAGGACTGGACACTTGACAGGGAGGTAGCAGAATACTGAACAAGGGCTGGACTGGATAGAGACATGCTTGAATACTAGCAGGGTTTGGGCTGAGCAGGGCACTACAAGATCAGGCAAGGACGAACAAAACAAGGCAGACTAGGGAAAAAATTAGGACAGGTCAGGCAAGGGCAACACAGAACATGGAGGTTTAAAGGCAGCAACTCAGAAGGCCTGGAAACCACTAAGGAAAGAGAAACTTGAGTAAGCCAGAGAGGAAGGTCTAAGGAGACAGAAGGCCCAGAGGCTGCAAAATAAGCTAAGGACCAAGTAGGCCACAAGGCAAGGGTTAACATACATGAAAGCCCCAAGGTCAGAAGGCAAATAAAGGCTTAGATAGGCTGCAAGGGAAGGAGAAGATACAGGAAGGCCCATAGGCCACAATGTGAGAGTGACCAGGTCAGAGAGCCAAGGTGACTCGATGAAGTGGCAACTAAGTTTTGGCAAGGCAGGGTTAAATGGGGCTGGAGCTTGGTATGGTGCGAACAAGGTAGAGCTTAGCAAGGTTGGAGATGAAGCTTGATGAAGACCCCTGGTGGAGAGGAGGCTGCACCACAGACTGAGTGGAGGAGGTTTGAGTAGCTTAGAATAGAACTCAATGGAGCTTTCTGCTGGTGGGGACATGTGACAGCAGACTGGAATAGGGTACGGTGAGGCTGCATAACAGTAAAAAAACATGATAGTTCCTTCTCCTATAAGATCCCCTCCTCCTGGGTCCAATTTACCATTGGATTGGATTTTCTTTTGAGGCTAGGTGGCAGGTTTGAAGCCCCTGGCACAGGGAATCTTGAAACACTAGCTCAAGGTCTCTGGAAAGCTGGTCCAGTGGATCAGGGTGTCTCAGAAGCTGAGCCCCTGGCTAAAGATTTCCCGATGACTGGGTGCCGAGCTAGCATATTCCTGGTGGTGGATGATTTTACTCATGCATTGGCTGACTGGCACAGGATCTCTCTGAGGCTGGGTATGTAGCACTGCACATCCCTCTGGGTACGTGGTGTCTAGTGTAATGCCTCCTTCAGGGTGCTCAACATCTGGAGCAGCACTTTCCTCTGGGTGCTGGGTGAGTGGAATAGTGCCTCTCTTCTGGTGCTTGGTATCTCGAGAGCACTTATCTCTAGGAACTTTGTGTCTGGAATGATACTTCCATCTGGGCACTGAAAGTATGGAACTCTGACCCCCCTTCTGGGTTCTGAGATGCTCGAATTGCACCCTATTCTGGTTGCTGGGAGTATGGAACTGCACCCAATTCTGGGCCCTAGGAATCTGAGATTCTGCCTCCTTTTGGGTGCTGGGAGTCTGGAACTGAGCCTCCCTCTGGGTTCTCATTAGCTAGAGCAGAGCCTTCTGGACACTTGGCATAAAAGAGTGCCTTACTCTGAGCATAGACTATCTGAGGCAGCAGTTTCCTCTGGGTGCTGGGTGAGTGGAATAGTGCCTCTCTTCTGGTGCTTGGTATCTCGAGCAGCATTTAGCTCTAGGAACATTGTGTCTGGAATTATACTTTCCTCTGTGCACTGAAGGTATGGAACTCTGTCCCCTTTCTGGGTGCTGAGTTTCAGGAACTGTGCTCCTTTCTGGGTGCTGCAAGTCGATCATTGCTTCCATTTGGGTGCTGTCTGGCATTGCAGCCTATTCTTGGTGCCTGGAATCTGAAACTGCACCCAATTCTTGGTGACCTGGAATCTGAAGTGCCTCCTTTTGGGTGATGGGAGTCTGGAATTGCCCCTCCTTCTAGGCACTGGCAGTCTGGAACTGTGCTCCTTCTGAGTATTTAGAGTCTGGAACTGAGCGTCCCTCTGGGTGCTCAATAGCTGGTACAAAGCCTTCTGGACACTTGGCATCAGAAACAGTGCCTTACTTTGAGTGTTGGCTAACTTGGCACGCTTGGCATGTGGAACACTGCCATCTTGCTGGAGCTGATTACCTGGAACAGCACCTATTCTCTGATGCTTGGAGTCTTGAGTAGTGCCTCCCTCTGGGCACTGAGTGCCTGGAACATCACCTCCCAATGGATGCTGAGTATCGGGGATAGTACCTCTCCTCTGGTATCTTGAATAATGCCTCCCTCTGGGTGCTAGGTATCTGGAACAGCGACTCCATGTGGAGCTTCATACCTGGAATGGTGCCTCTCTTCTGGGGCTTGGTGTCTTGAGTAGCACCTATTTCTAGGTGGCTAGCAAATGGAGCAGCAGCTTCCTGGCACTGGGTCTTGGGATCAGAGTTTCCAGTTGACTGGGGTGCCAATTTAGAGTCCCACGGTGGATGGAGCACTGAGTCTGACACCACCTGAGACTGGAGAAATGGAGCAGTGTCCCTATGCCATGCTGGCTTACACTTCTTGTCCTGTAACAGAGGCAGAATGACAGCTGTGGAGAAGGCAAAAGGCTGGGGATTCAGAAGAGCAGGAGTGGAGATGTCAGAAGAGCTGAACTTCTCTGCAAGGAATTGCAAGTGGCAGGAGAGAAAGAAGTAAATGCTATTCTATTAACAGATTGAATTTCTGTCATTAGTATCTAATGAGTTTCAGGTGGAGACTACTAGGCTCTAGAGGCAACCTTGATTATTTCTCCATGATTAACCATTACTGCAGAAGGAAGTAGCAGCATCGGAGCTAGTTGACCTGACACCTTCAACAGTCCAGGATTATTCTGACTGGAGTCTGGAACAATTTTGTTTTTTCCAGGTAAGACATCAAGATTTTTCTGGCTGATTGCAGCTTCCTTGATTGTGCTGCTTGGGAAGGCTGTATGTAGAACTTGTTGAGAAGCAGCTTGTATCTCTGCAGGGACTGCCCTCAAATTCCTGTGGTTGTGTGCAATTCTGCTTGGATGTGTTGGGGATTCGTTACAGTCAGAACTAGAATTACTATCAGGGATGTTTCTCTGGTTGCTTAGATTTGCTGTAGTGGTGTTAGTAAAACCTGAGGGTGCTGATGATTTTACTGACCCTGGGCTGCTTTTTTCCTGAATCTTTACTTCCTTCACCTTGGAAACTTGCATGTTAGCTATCTCTGGTTTCTGTGTAGAGGAGAGAATTTTAGAGGTCCCACAGTTCCAACAAGTATGACACCAGATGGGGCTAGAAATATGCATTTCTGGCACCTCCACTTAGCTGGGATAAAGACATGGCAGTGTTTGAATTCAGGAAAAGTGGAAGGATTGTGGAGCTGGCAAGCAAGGCAGATGTAATACAGCAGTCTATCAGGAATGGCTTTCTGTGAAGCTGCTGGGCCAGGTTTTGTTCTGACAGGTACAGGATTCAGACCACTTTGGCTGATTGAGGTTCTGCTAAGCAAATTAAAATCAGACTAACTGGGCTGGGAGACCTGCACCTACTCCTGTGGAGATTTTGTTGCTATTTCATCCTGTCTTGAGGGCTTAGGTCCACAACTACACTGTCATGAGCAGAGCAGGACAGCAAGGTAGGAGGTGGGATTATCTTCTGCCTGGCCATCCCCCTCCCCTGCAAGTTGAGTCCTTGAGTTCTGGGGGCCACAGGACTTTGCTACATTGGCTGAACTTCGTGGTTGAAGGTGGCTTGGTCTTCTGCCTAGCAAGCCCCCTGCTCCGAAGGTTGAGCCCTTGGGTTCTGGGGGCCAGTAGGGCTTAACTGAGATAAGGCAGGGTAGACATAGCCTGGATGTGTAGGGCAGAGATTGACCTGAAGCTGTTGTCTGGGTACAGGTGGTGGATACTGGAACTGGCAAAGATCTGAGGACTGGACACAGGGAAAAGCAAGGTACAGAGGACTGGACACTTGACAGGGAGGTAGCAGAATACTGAACAAGGGCTGGACTGGATAGAGACATGCTTCAATACTAGCAGGGTTTGGGCTGAGCAGGGCACTACAAGATCAGGCAAGGACGAACAAAACAAGGCAGACTAGGGGAAGAATTAGACAGGTCAGAAAAGAGCAACACAGAACGTGGAGGTCTAAAGGCAGCAACACAGAAGGCCTGGAGACCACTAAGGAAAGAGAAGCTTGAGTAAGCCAGAGAGGAAGGTCTAAGGAGTCAGAAGGCCCAGAGGCTGCAAAGTAAGCTAAGGACCAAGTAGGCCACAAGGCAAGGGTTAAGATACATGAAAGCCCCAAGGCCAGAAGGCAAATAAAGGCTTAGATAGGCTGCAAGGGAAGGAGAAGATACAGGAAGGCCCATAGGCCACAATGTGAGAGTGACCAGGTCAGAGAGCCAAGGTGACTCGTTGAAGTGGCAACTAAGTTTTGGCAAGGCAGGGTTAAATGGGGCTGGAGCTTGGTATGGTGCGAACAAGGTAAAGCTTAGCAAGGCTGGAGATGAAGCTTGTTGAGGACCCCTGGTGGAGAGGAGGCAGCATCACAGACTGAGTGGAGAAGGTTTGAGTAACTGATAACAGAGCTTAATGGAGCTTTCTGCTGGTGGGGACGTATGACAGCAGACTGGAATAGGGTATGGTGAGGCTGCATAATAGGAAAAAACATGATGGCTCCCTCTCCTACAAGATCCCTCTCCTCCTGGGTCTAATTTACCATGGCGCTGGATTTTCTTTTGAGGCTAAGTGGCAGGTTTGAAGCCCCTACTAGACTAGACTGAGGACTCAGGCTCTTCCTGAGGCTGGACTGTGGAATGGACATCTCTCTGAAGCTGAATCTCTGGCACCCAGTACTTTGCAAGAACTGGCTCCCTGACAAAGGACATCTTGCTGGAACTGGTCCCCTGACACAGGGAACATCACTGGAACTGGGCCTCTGGCTCAGGGCATCTTGACTGTAGAACCATTAGTTTAGAGTCTGTGGGCAGCTGGAGCACCAGCTCATGGTGTCTTGGTAGCTGGGTTTCTGGCACAGGGAATCTTGAAATACTAGCACAAGGTCTCTGGAAAGCTGGACTACTGGATCAGGGTGTCTCAGTAGCTGAGCCCCTGACTAAAGATTTCCCAATGACTGGGTAGCCGAGCTAGCATATTCTTGGTGGTGGATGATTTCACTCATGCATTGGCTTGCTGGAGCAGGATCTCTCTGAGGCTGGGTGTGTAGAACTGCACATGCCTCTGGGATTGTGGTGTATAGTACAGTGCCTCATATTACACCCTTTTCTGGGTGCTGGGAGTATGGAACTGCACCCAATTCTGGGTGCCCCGGAATCTGAAATTCTGCCTCCTTTTGGGTGGTGGGAGTCTGGAATTGTGCCTCTTTGTGAGTGCTTAGAGTCTGGAACTGAGCTTCCCTCTGGGTGCTCGTTAGCTGGAGCAGGGACTTCTGGACACTTGGCATCAAAAAGAGTGCCTTAGTCTGAGCATTGACTATCTGGGGCAGCACTTTCCTCTGGGTGCTGGGTGAGTGGAATAGTGCCTCTCTTCTGGTGCTTGGTATCTCGAACAGCACTTAGCTCTACGAACTTTGTGTCTGGAATGATACTTTCCTCTGGGCACTGAACGTATGGAACTCTGTCCCCTTTCTGGGTGCTGAGTTTCTGGAACTGTGCTTCTTTCTGGGTGCTGGAAGTTGATCATTGCTTCCATTTGGATGCTGAGAGTCTGGAATTGCAATCTATTAAGGATGTTGGGAGTCTGAAACTGTATCCAATTCTTGGTGCCCTGGAATCTGAAATTGTGCCTCCTTTTGGGTGATGGGAGTCTGGAATTGCGCCTCCTTCTGGGCACTGGCAGTCTGGAACTATGCTCCTTCTGAGTACTTAGAGTCTGGAACTGAGCATCCCTCTGAGTGCTCGATAGCTGGTATAGAGCTTTCTGGACACTTGGCATCAGAAACAGTGCCTTACTCTGAGTGTTGGCTAACTTGGCGCGCTTGGCATATGGAACACTGCCACCTTGTTGGAGCTGATTACTTGTAACAGCGCCTATTCTCTGATGCTTGGAGTCTTGAGTAGTGCCTCCTTCTGGGCACTGAGTGCCTGGAACAGCGCCTCCCAATGGATGCTGAGTATCTGGGATAGTACCTCTCCTCTGGTATCTTGAATAATGCCTCCCATTGGGTGCTAGGTGTCTGGAGCAGCAGACTCCACACTCCATGTGGAGCTTCATACCTGGAATGGTGCCTCTTTTCTGGTGCTTGGTGTCCTGAGTTGCACCTATTTCTAGGTGGCTAGCAAATGGAGCAGCAGCTTCCTGGCACTGGGTCTTGGGATCAGAGTTTCTAGTGACTGGGGTGCCAATTTAGAGTCCCACACTGGATGGAGCAGTGGATCTGAGACCACCTGCTACTGGAGAAATGGAGCAGTGTCCCTATGGCATGCTGGCTTAGACTTCTTGCCCTGGAACAGAGGCAGAATGACAGCTGTGGAGAAGGCAAAAGGCTGGGGATTCAGAAGAGCAGGAGTGGAGATTTCGAAATCCTGATCTTCCCTCAAGGAATTGCAAGTAGCAGGAGAGAAAGAAGTAAATGCTATTCTTTTAACAGATTGAATTTCTGTCATTAGGGTCTAATGAGTTTCAGATGGAGACTACTAGGCTCTAGAGGCAACCTTGATTATTTCTTCATGATTAACCATTACTGCAGAAGGAAGTAGCTGCATCGGAGCTAGTTAACTTGACACCTTCATCAGTCCAGGATTATTCTGGCTGGAGTCTGGAACAATTTTGTTTTTTCCAGGTAAGACATCAAGATTTTTCTGGCTGATTGCAGCTTCCTTGATTGTGCTGCTTGGGAAGGCTGTATGTAGAATTTGTTGAGAAGCAGCTTGTATCTCTGCAGGGACTGCCCTCAAATTCCTGTGGTTGTGTGCAATTGTGCTTGGATGTGTTGGGGATTCCTGACAGTCAGAACTAGAATTACTATCAGGTAAGTTTCTCTGGCTGCTTAGATATGCTGTAGTGGTGTTAGTAAAACCTGAGGGTGCTGATGATTTTACTGACCCTGGGCTGCTTTTTTCCTGAATTTTTTCTTCCTTCACCTTGGAAACTTGCATGATAGCTAACTCTGGTTTAGAGTGGAGAGAATTTTAGAGGTCCCACAGTTCCAACAAGTATGAAACAAGATGGGGCTAGAAATATGCATTTCTGGCACCTCCACTTAGCTGGGATAAAGACATGGCAGTTCATGAATTCAAGAAAAGTGGAAGGATTGTGGAGCTGGCAAGCAAGGCAGATGTAATACAGCAGTCTATCAGGAATGGCTTTCTGTGAAGCTCCTGGGCCAGGTTTTGTTCTGACAGATACAGGATTCAGATCACTTTGGATTTTTGAGCTTGCTTTAAGCAAATTAAAATCAGACTAACTGGGCTGGGAGACCTGGACCCACTCCTGTGGAGGTTTTGTTTCTGTCTCATCCTGTCATGAGGGCTTAGGTCCAGAACTACACTATCAGGAGCAGGGCAGGACCAAAAGGTAGGAGCTGGGATTATCTTCTGCCTGGCCAACCTCCTCCCCCACAAGTTGAGCCCTTGGGGCCAGTAGGGCTTAACTGAGATAAGGCAGGGCAGATATAGACTGGATGTGTAGGGCAGTATCTACTGGAAGCTGTGGTTTGGGTACAGGTGGTGGATATTGGAACAGGCAAACAGCTGAGGTCTGGACACTGGGAAAAGCAAGGAACAGAAGACTAGACACTTGAGAGGAGGTAGTAGGATAATGACCAAGGGCTGGACTGGATAAGAACATAAGAAATTGCCATGCTGGGTCAAACCAGGGTCCATCAAGCCCAGCATCCTGTTTCCAACAGAGGCCAAACCAGGCCACAAGAACCTGTCAATTATCCAAACACTAAGAAGATCCCATGCTACTGATGCAATTAATAGCAGTGGCTATTCCCTAGATAAACTTGATTAATAGCCGTTAATGGACTTCTCCTCCAAGAACTTATTCAAACCTTTTTTTAACCCAGCTACACTAACAGCACTAACCACATCATGTGGCAACAAATTCCAGAGCTTTATTGTGCGTTGAGTGAAAAATAATTTTCTCCGATTAGTCTTAAATGTGGTACTTGCAAACTTCATGGAATGCCCCCTAGTCCTTCTATTATTCGAAAGTGTAAATAACCGAGTCACATCTACTCGTTCAAGACCTCTCATGATCTTAAAGACCTCTATCATATCCCTCCTCAGCCGTCTCTTCTCCAAGCTGAACAGCCCTAACCTCTTCAGCCTTTCCTCATAGGGGAGCTGTTCCATCCCCTTTATCATTTTGGTTGCCCTTCTCTGTACTTTCTCCATCGTAACTATATCTTTTTTGAGATGCAGCGACCAGAATTGTACACATTATTCAAGGTGTGGTCTCACCATGGAGCGATATAGAGGCATTATGACATTTTCCGTTTTATTAACCATTCCCTTCCTAATAATTCCTAACATTCTGTTTGCCTTTTTGACTGCTGCAGCACACTGAGCCGACTATTTTAAAGTATTATCCACTATGATGCCTAGATCTTTTTTCTGGGTGGTAGCTCCTAATATGGAACCTAACATCGTGTAACTACAGCAAGAGTTATTTTTCCCTATACACAACACCTTGCACTTGAATAATAGCAGGGTACTACAAGATTAGGGAAGGACGAACTAAGCAAGGCAGACTAGGGGAGGCATTAGACAAGTCAGACAAGCCCATCACAGAACAGACAACATGGAGGTCTAAAGGCAGAAACACAGAAGGCCTGGAGACCGCTAAGGAAAGAGAAGCTTGACTAGGCTAGAGAGGAAGGCCTCAGGAAAGAGAAAGCCTGGAGGCTGCAAAAAAAGGTTAGGCCCGATAAGGCCACAAGGCAAAGGGGCAAGATACATGAAAACCCAGAGGCTACAAGGGAAAGAAAGGACTAGATAGGCCGCATGGCAAGGAGACAATACAGGAAGGCCTAGAGGCCACAATGTGAGAATGGCCAGGTCAGAGAGCCAAGGTGACTCCAGAAAATGGCAACTAGGTTTTAGCAAGGCAGGGTTAAATGGAGCTGCAGCTTGGTATGGTGCAAGCAAGGTACAGCTTAACAAGGCTGGAGATGAAGCTTGCTGAGGACCCCTGGTGTAAAGGAGGCTGCACCACAGGCTGAGTGGAGGAGGTTCGAGTAGCTCAGAACAGAGCTTAATGGAGCTCTTCTGGTGGGGACATGTGACAGCAGACTGGAATAGGATATGGTGCGGCTGCATAACAGTAAAAAACATGAAGTACCCCCTCCTACAAGATCCCCTCCTCTTGGGTACAATTTACAATGAGGTTGGATTTTCTTTTGAGGCTGGGTGGCAGGTTTGAAGCCCCTCCTGGACTGGACATAGAACTCAGGCTCTTCCCAAGGCTGGACTGTGGAGTTGACATCTCGTTGAAGCTGAATCTCTGGCACAAGGTGATTTGCAGGAACTGGCTCCCGAGACCAGGACGTCTTTCTGGAACTGGTTCCCGACACAGGGCACCTCACTGGAACTGGACCTCTGGCACAGGGTATCTTGATGGCTTGGCCTCTGGCTCAGGGCATCTTGATTGTAGAATCATTAATTTAGAGTCTGTGGGCAGCTGGACCACCGGCTCATGGTATCTTGGTAGCTGGGCTTCTGGCACAGGGAATATTGAAACACTAGCTCAAGGTCTCTGGACAGCTGGGCCACTGGATCAGAGTGTCTCAGTAGTTGAGCCCATGCCTAAAGATTTCCTGATGACTGGGTGGCCGAGCTAGCATATTCTTGGTGGTGGTGGATGATTTCACTCATGCATTGGCTTGCTGGAGCAGGATCTCTCTGAGGCTGGGTGTGTAGAACTGCACATACCTCTGGGTACGTGATGTCTAGCACGGTGCCTCCTTCTGGGTGCTCAACATCTGGAGCAGCACTTTCCTCTGGGTGCCGGGTGAGTGGAATAGTGCCTCTCTTCTGTTACTTTGTATCTTGAGCAGCACTTATCTCTAGGAACTTTGTGTCTGGAATGATACATTCCTCTGGGCACTGACAGTATGGAACTGTGATTTCTTTTTGAATGCTGAGTTTCTGGAACTGTGCTCCTTTCTTGGTGCTGCAAGTCGATTATTGCTTCCATTTGGGAGCTGAGAGTCTGGCATTGCAGTCTATTCTTGGTGCTGAGAATCTGAAACTGTATCCAATTCTTGGTGCCCTGGAATCTGAAATTGTGCCTCCTTTTGGGTGCTGGGAGTCAGGAATTGTGCCTCCTTCTGGGCACTGGCAGTCTGGAACTGTGTTTCTTCTGAGTGCTTAGAGTCTGGAACTGAGCATCCCTCTGGGTGCTCGATAGCTGGTACAGAGCCTTCTAGAAACCTGGCATCAGAATTAGGGCCTTACTCTGAGTATTGACTATCTTGGCGCTTGGCTCCTGGAACACTGCCACCTTGCTGGAGCTATTAACTGGAACAGCGCCTATTCTCTGGTGCTTGGAGTCTTGAGTAGTGCCTCCCTCTGGGCACTGAGTGCCTGGAACAGCGCCTCCCAATGGATGCTGAGTATCTGGGATAGTACTTCTCCTCTGGTATCTTGAATAATGCGTTCCTCTGGTTGCTAGGTGTCTGGAGTAGCAACTCCATGTGGAGCTTCATACCTGGAACGGAGCCTCACTTCTTGTGCTTGGCGTCCTGAGTTGCACCTATTTCTAGGTGGCTAGCAAATGGAGCAGGAACGTCCTGGCACTGGGTCTTGGGATCAAAGTTTCTAGTTGACTGGGGTACCAATTTAGAGTCCGACTGTGGATGGAGCACTGAGTCTGACACAACCTGAAGCTGGAGAAATGGAGCAGTGTCCCTATGGCATGCTGGCTTAGACTTCTTGTCCTGGAACAGAGGCAGAATGACAGCTGTAGAGAAGGCAAAAGGCTGGGGAAGATTCAGAAGAGCAGAAGTGGAGCTTATTAAAAGACCTGATCTTCTCTGCAAGGAATTGCAAGTGGCAGGAGAGAAAGAAGTAGATGCTATTCTTGAATTTCTGTCATTAGAGTCTAATGAGTTTCAGATGCAGACTACTAGGCTCTAGAGGCAACCTTGATTATTTCTCCATGATTAACCATTACTGCAGAAGGAAGTAGCAGCAACTGAGTTAGTTGACCTGACACCTTCAACAGTCCATGATTAATCTGACTGGAGTCTGGAACAATTTTGTTTTTTCCAGGTAAGACATCAAGATTTTTCTGGCTGATTGCAGCTTCCTTGATCGTGCTGCTTGGGAAGGCTGTATGTAGAACTTGCTGAGAAGCAGTTTGTAACTCTGCAGGGACTGCCCTCAAATCCCCGTGATTGTCTGCAATTGTGCTTGGATGTGTTGGGGATTCCTGACAGTCAGAACTAGAATTACTATCAGGTAAGTTTCTCTGGCTGCTTAGATATGCTTCAATTGTGCTAGTAAAACCTGAGGGTGCTGATGATTTTACTGACCCTGGGCTGCTTTTTCCTGAATCTTTTTTTCCTTTACCTTGGAAACTTGCATGTTAGCTAACTCTGGTTACTGTGGAGTTGAGAGAGGTTTAGAGGTCCCACAGTTTCAACAAGTATGAAACCAGATGGGGCTAGAAATGTGCATTTCTGGCACCTCCACTTAGCTGGAATAAAGACATGGCAGTGCATGAATTCAGGAAAAGTGGAAGGATTGTGGAGCTGGCAAGCAAGGCAGATGTGAAGCTGCTGGGCCAGGTTTTGTTCTCACAGGTACAGGATTCAGATCACTTTGGCTTTTTGAGCTTGTGTTAAGCAAATTAAAATCAGACTAACTGGGCTGGGAGACCTGGACCCACTCCTGTTGAGGTCTTGTTGCTGTCTCATCCTGTCATGAGGGCTTAGGTCCAGAACTACACTCTCAGGAGCAGGGCAGGACCGCAAGGTAGGAGCTGGGATTATCTTCTGCCTGGCCAACCTCCTCCCCCACAAGTTGAACCCTTGGGTTCCGTGAGCCATAGGGCCTAACTGAGATAAGGCAGGGCAGACACAGACTAGATGTGTAGGGCAGTATTGACTGGAAGCTGTAGTTTGGGTATAGGTGGTGAATATTGGAACAGGCAAACAGCTGAGGTCTGGACACTGGGAAAAGCAAGGAACAGAAGACTAGACACTTGACAGGAGGGTAGTAGGATACTGAAGAAGGGCTGGACTGGATAGAGAAATGCTTGAATAATTGCAGGGTACTACAAGATTAGGGAAGGACAAACCAAGCAAGGCAGACTAGGGGAGGCATTAGACAAGTCAGACAAGGGCATCACAGAACAGACAACATGGAGGTCTAAAGGCAGCAACACAGAAGGCGTGGAGACTGCTAAGGAAAGAGAAGCTTGACTAGGCTAGAGATGAAGGCCTCAGGAAACAGAAAGCCCGGAGGCTGCAAAAAAAGGTTAGGCCCGATAAGGCCACAAGTCAAAGGGGCAAGATACATGAAAACCCAGATGCTACAAGGGAAAGAAAGGACTAGATAGGCTGCTTGGCAAGGAGAAAATACAGGAAGGCCTAGAGGCCACAATGTGGGAATGCCAGGTCATAGAGCCAAGGTGAGTCCAGGAAATGGCAACTAAGTTTTAGCAAGGCAGGGTTAAATGGGGCTGCAGCTTGGCATGGTGCAAGCAAGGTAGAACTTAGCAAGGCTGGAGATGAAGCTTGCTGAGGACCCCTGGTGTAAAGGAGGCTGCACCACAGGCTGAGTGGAGGAGGTTCGAGTAGCTCAGAAAAGAGCTCAATGGAGCTCTTCTGGTGGGGACATGTGACAGCAGACTGGAATAGGGTATGGTGCGGCTGCATAACAGTAAAAAACATGAAAGTACCCCCTCCTACAAGATCCCCTCCTCTTGGGTACAATTTACAATGAGTTTGGATTTTCTTTTGAGGCTGGGTGGCAGGTTTGAAGCCCCTCCTGGACTGGACTGAGAACTCAGGCTCCTCCCGAGGCTTGACTGTGGAGTTGACATCTCGTTGAAGCTGAATCTCTGGCACTAGGTGATTTGCAGGAACTGGCTCCCGAGCACAAGACATCTTGCTGGAACTGGTCCCCTGACACAGGGCACCTCACTGGAACTGGGCTTCTGGCACAGGGCATCTTGATTGTAGAATCATTAGTTTAGAGTCTGTGGGCAGCTGGACCACCGGCTCATGGTATCTTGGTAGCTGGGCTTCTGGCACAGGGAATATTGAAACACTAGCTCAAGGTCTCTGGACAGCTGGACCACTGGATCAGAGTGTCTCAGTAGCTTAGCCCATGGCTAAAGATTTCCTGATGACTGGGTAGCTGAGCTAGCATATTCCTGCTGGTGGATGATTTCACTCATGCATTAGCTTACTGGAGCAGGATTTCTCTGAGGCTGGGTGTGTAGAACTGCACATCCCTCTGGGTACGTGATGTCTAGCATGGTGCCTCCTTCTGGGTGCTCAACATCTGGAGCAGCACTTTCCTCTGGGTGCTGGGTGAGTGGAATAGTGCCTCTCTTCAGTTACTTCGTATCTTGAGCAGCACTTATCTCTAGGAACTTTGTGTCTGGAATGATACATTCCTCTGGGCACTGAAAGTTTGGAACTCTGACTCCTTTTTGGATGCTGGGTTTCTGGAACTGTGCTCCTTTCTTGATGCTACAAGTCGATCATTGCTTCCATTTGGGTGCTGGGAGTCTGGAATTGCGCCTCCTTCTGGGCACTGGCAGTCTGGAACTGTGCTTCTTCTGAGTGCTTAGAGTCTGGATCTGAGTGTCCCTTTGGGTGCTGGAACAGAGCCTTCTGGACATTGGGCATCAGAAACAGTGCCTTACTCTGAGTGTTGACTAACTTGGCGCTTGGCTTGTGGAACACTGCCACCTTGCTGGAGCTATTAACTGGAACAGCGCCTATTCTCTGGTGCTTGGAGTCTTGAGTAGTGCCTCCCTCTGGGCACTGAGGGCCTGGAACAGCGCCTCCCAATGGATGCTGAGTATCTGGGATAGTACCTCTCCTCTGGTATCTTGAATAATGCCTTTCTCTGGTTGCTAGGTGTCTGGCGCAGCGACTCCATGTGCAGCTTCATTCCTGGAATGGTGCCTCTCTTCTTGTGCTTGGCGTCTTGAGTAGCACCTATTTCTAGGTGGCTAGCAAATGGAGCAGTAACTTCCTGGCACTGGGTCTTGGGATCAGAGTTTCTAGTTGACTGGGGTGCCAATTTAGAGTCCCACGGTGGATGGAGCACTGAGTCTGACACCACCTGAGACTGGAGAAATGGAGCAGTGTCCCCCTGGCATGCCGGCTTAGACTTCTTATCCTGGAACAGAGGCAGAATGACAGCTATGGAGAAGGCAAAAGGCTGGGGAGGATTCAGAAGAGCAGAAGTGGAGCTTGTTAGAAGATCTGATCTTCTCTGCAAGGAATTGCAAGTGGCAGGAGAGAAAGAAGTAAATGCTATTCTATTAACAGATTGAATTTCTGTCATTAGTATCTAATGAGTTTCAGGTGGAGACTACTAGGCTCTAGAGGCAACCTTGATTATTTCTTCATGATTAACCATTACTGCAGAAGGAAGTAGCAGCATCGGAGCTAGTTAACTTGACACCTTCAACAGTCCAGGATTAATCTGACTGGAGTCTGGAACAATTTTGTTTTTTCCAGGTAAGACATCAAGATTTTTCTGGCTGATTGCAGCTTCCTTGATTGTGCTGCTTGGGAAGGCTGTATGTAGAACTTGTTGAGAAGCAGCTTGTATCTCTGCAGGGACTGCCCTCAAATTCCTGTGGTTATGTGCAATTGTGCTTGGATGTGTTGGGGATTCCTGACAGTCAGAACTAGAATTACTATCAGGTAAGTTTCTCTGGCTGCTTAGATTTGCTGTAGTGGTGTTAGTAAAACCTGAGGGTGCTGATGATTTTACTGACCCTGGGCTGCTTTTTTCCTGAATCTTTTCTTCCTTCACCTTGGAAACTTGCATGTTAGCTAACTCTGGTTTCTCTGGAGTGGAGGGAATTTGAGGTACAAAGTTCCAACAAGTATGAAACCAGATGGGATTAGAAATATGCATTTCTTGTACCTCCACTTAGCTGGGATATAGCAGTGCATGAATTCAGGAAAAGTGGAAGGATTGTGGAGCTGGCAAGGAAGGCAGATGTAATACAGCAGTCTATCAGGAATGGCTTTCTGTGCTACTGCTGGACCAGGTTTGTTCTCACAGGTACAGGATTCAGATCACTTTGGCTGACTGAGGTTCTGCTAAGCAAATTAAAATCAGACTAACTGGGCTGGGAGACCTTCAGCTACTCCTGTGGAGATTTTGTTACTATTTCATCCTGTCCTCTCAGGAGCAGGGCAGGACCGCAAGATAGGAGCCTGGGTTATCTTCTGCCTGGCCAGCCCCCTCCCCTGCAAGTTGAGCCTTTGGGTTCTGGGGGCCACAGGACTTTGCTACATTGGTTGAACTTCATGGTTGAAGTTGGCTTGGTCTTCTGCCTAGCCAGCCCCCTTCCCCGAAGGTTGAGCCTTTGGGTTCTGGGGGCCAGTAGGGCTTAACTGAGATAAAGCAGGGCAGACACAGTCTAGATGTATAGGACAGATATTGACTGAAAGCTGTGGTCTGGGTATAGCTGGTGGATTCTGGATCAGGCAAAGAGCTGAAGAGTGGACACTGGGAAAAGCAAGGAACAGATGACTGGACACTTGACATAGGCTGAACTTCATGGTTGGAGCTGGGCTGGTCTTCTGTCTAGCCAGGCCCTTCCTGCTAGGTTGAGCCCTTGGGTTCTGAGGGCCAATGGGAGTTAACTTGACAGGGTGGAGAAGCTGGATAAGACAGGGTACACGCAGACTGGATGTGGTAGGCAGAGATATGCTGAAAGCTGATTTCTGGGTATAGGTACTGGATATTGGATCAGGGAAGGAGCTGAGGACTGGATACTGGAACAGGAAGGTGGTAGGATACTGAACATGAGATGGAATGAATAGAGACACAGGCTTGAATACTGAGCAAGGACTGAGCTGTGCAGGGCACAACAAGACCAGATATGGACAGGACTAAACAAGTCAGACTAGAGCAGACAAGGGCAACACAGAACAGAGAATGCTGAGGTCCCAAGTCAGCAACACAGAAGCCCCATGGCCTGCTAAGCATAATGACAGGTGGCTACTAAGCAAGGAGAGAGTTGAGTAAGACACAGAGCAAGGTCTAAGAAAACAGAAGGCCCAGAGGATACAAGGCAAGGGGAAAGATGTAGGAATTCCTAGAAGCCACAAGGCAAGGTAAGCCTTAGATTTATTTATTTATTTATTTATTTAAAAGGTTTTATATACCGACAGCCGTTTGCACATCGTGTCGGTTTACAGATAACTTAAAACCACGGTATAATTAGGCATAGCCTTTACAAAGAACATAGAACAGTCAAAATAACAAGCAGAAAACTGAATAAATGGTTGTTGGGTTCGAAATGGGGGTAACAAAAGTTGGGAGAGGAGGATAAATAACAGTAACAAAGAGAAAACGCTATGTACAGGTTCAACAAATACATTCAATGCGATTAATGAGCAGAGGAGTTGGTAAGCAAGGGTGAGGAGGGGTAGGCTAGTAGGAAAAGCCAAGTTTTGAGTTTTTTCTTGAATTTGGGTGTGGAAGTTTCAGTGCGTAGATCAAGGGGCATGGAGTTTCAGAGGGTGGGGCCTCCAAGAGAAAGGGCTCTGTTTGTAGTAGAGATGAGTCTCATTGATTTTATAGGGGGAGCACAGAGGGTTCCACGTAGGGAGGAGCGAGTTGGTCTTGTGGAGGTGCGAGGGAGGAACAGTGGGTTTATCCAGTTGTAATGTTCATTGGAGATGCTTTTGTGAATGAGGGTAAGAGTTTTGTATAGGATGCGTGATTGTATAGGAAGCCAGTGGAGATCAATGAGGGTGGGAGTGATGTGATCTTTCTTTTTAGGATTTGTGAGGATATGTGCAGTGGCATTCTGAAGTAGTTGCAAAGGTTTGATGTAGGTATAAGGGAGGCCAAGGAGCAGGGCGTTGCAGTAATCTATTTTCGAAAATATGATAGATTGGCGTACAGTACGGAAATCAGAAAAATAAAGTAGGGTTTGAGTTTTTTGAGGGTTTGCAACTTGAAATAGCAGCTGCTGAGGATGGATTTGATGTAGGGTTTGAAAGTGAGTTGATTATCAAGAAGGACACCCAGGTTTCGTGAGGTGGATGGGAAAGTGGAGGGGGAGAGGGTGGGGGCAAAGGAATGGATGAATGTTTGGAGGAGTTGAAAAGGAGTTCAGTTTTTTGGGGGTTGAGGGATAAGTGCATGTCGGTGAGGAGCTGGTTAGTGGAGGTAAGACAGGTTTCCCAGTTTTGGAGAGCGGTGAGAATAGAATTTGTGAAGGGGATGAGGATTTGCACATCATCGGCATAGATGAAGTGCGTGTAACCCAGGTTAGAAAGAAGGTTGGTGAGAGGGAGCATATAAATGCTAAACAGGGTGGAAGAAAGGGAGGATCCTTGGGGGACACCACAGTCAAGGTTTACAGGTGAGGATTTGATATTGTCAGTAAGGACTGTATAGCTACGGTTTTGGAGGTATGATTTAATCCATGCTAGTGCTGTACCAGAGATTCCAATACTGACGAGAGTGTTGAAAAGGATGTTATGATTGACGGTGTTGAACGCGGCAGAGATATCAAGCATAGCAATGAGATAGGAGTTGCCAGCGTCCAGTCCTCTGATTATAGTATCAGTTAGGGAGAGGAGTAGGGTTTCCGTACTGAGGCGTTTACGAAAACCATGTTGTGTTGGTGGGAGGATATTGAATTGTTCAAGGTAGTCAGAAATACGGGAGTTTACTAGTTTCTCCAGGACTTTTGAAAGGAAAGGGAGATTGGAGATGGGACGGAGGTTAGATAGGTTGGCAGGATCGAGAGAGGGTTTTTTTAGGATGGGCTTGACAGCGGCTTGTTTTAGAGAGTTGGGAACCAAGCCTTGCTCGAGGGAAAGGTTTACGATTTTGGAAAGTGAAGTAGTTATAGTTTTAGGAATAGAGAGTAAGAGTTTAGTGGGAATAGTTTCAAAAGGATGGGAGGAAGGTCTCATCTTTTTTAGGATGTTCTCAATTTCAAGAGTTGAGGAGAGTTCAAAGGATGAGAGAGGGGTGGGTGTGAGGGTAATGGGGAGTGTTAAATTATTAGTGTTAGTGGGGAACTTAGCAGTGATATTGGATACTTTATTCTTAAAGAAGAGAGCTATTTCATTGCAGCGTATTTGAGTGGGGGTTCCTGAGGAAGGGTCAAGTTGGGTTTGGTAAGATTTGAGATTAAGGTAAATAGGGCCTTAGGGTTATATTGTAGGTGGTGAATTTTTTTGGCATAATATTCTTTTTTTGTTTTTTGGATAGCATTCCTGTAGGCATGCATAAGTTGGTAGTAGATGGTTTTGGTAGCGGGAGAGGGGTGTTTTCGCCAACGTCTTTCAGCTGCTCTGAGGTGGATTTTTTGGATTTTAAGTTCATGGGTGAACCAGGGTTTTTTATTTGATTGGGTTGAAGTGACAGTTTTTTGTGAGACGGGGCATAACTTGTCTGCAGTCTTGAGGGTAATTTCTGCCCAGGAGGAGACAGCGCTGTCAGCTGAGTTTAAGTCGAGGCAATTGGGAATGTCGGAGCAAGCTGTGGTGAGAGAGTCTAAAGAACAGGTCTTACGGAACTGGAAGGATTTATGCTGAGTGGAGTGGACGGAGGTGGCAGTTGGAGTGCAAGTGTAGTTTTTATAATGGTGTGGTCGGACCAAGGGACAGGGAGGCATGAAGGGGGGTGGATGGTGTTGATTAGGGAGTTAGTAAAGATAAGGTCTAGGGTATGTCCAGCCTTGTGGGTTGGGGAGTGAATGATTTGAGTGAAACCCATTGCATCTAGGGAAGAGATGAACACTTCGCATTGGGGTGATTGTGGGATAGAGTCAACATGAAGATTGAAGTCGCCAAGGAGAATGGTAGGGATGTCAGGATAGGATTCAAGTCAAGAAGCAAGATATAGAAAGGCCTGGAGCCTACAAGGTATAGAACAAAGTAAGAGTGGCCAGGTCAGAGAGCCAAGGGAACTCCATGAAATGTCATCTAGGTACTTGCAAGGAAAGGTTAATTGAGGCTAGAGCTTGAGTATGGTTTGAGCAGGTAGGTGGAACTTGGCAAGGCTGGAGATGAAGGACTCATGGTGGAGAGGAGACTGCACCTCAGGCTGAGTCAGGTAACCAGTGAAGAGGTGGCTTGAGTAGCTCAGAACAGAGCTCATTGGAGGCCTCTGCTGGTGAGGAGGTGTCACAGCAGATTGGATCAGAGCACGGTGAGGCTGCACAGCAGGCCAAACTTTGACAGTACCACCTCCTTCAATACCCCCTCCTCCTGGGTCCAATTTACCATGGGGTTTCTGAAAGCCGGTATTTGTTTGATTTGGTTGATAGTCAAAGGGGTCCAGATTTTATTTTTAGGCTGGGTTACAGGTTTGAAGCCTTTCCTGCACTGAGGAATCAAGACTGTACCTGAGGCTGGACTGTAGAGTTGACATGTCACTGGAGCTTGAACTCTGGCACTGTGTGCTTTGCAGGAACTTGCTCCCAGGCACAGGGCCTTTCACTGGGACAGGAACTCTATTACAGCACACTTTTCCAGCCCTTTAAAGGGCCCAAGGCGGGGAAATCCGTGGGTGCACCTCCCGATGACGTCACTTAGACCTGCTATTTAAAGCGAGGCCCTGACCCCAGGAACTCGCCTTGGAAATCAGGTTGACACCGTTGGTGTAGTGAGTTTGCCTAGTGTGTTCCAGTGTCTCCTGTTCCAGCATCTCCTTTTCCAGCGTCTCTTCGTTTTGTGCGTCTCTGGGTGTTCCAGTATCCTCTCAGGTAGTACCTGTCGAACTGACCTCTGCCTGCCTGACCATTCTTCCGTCTGCCGCCTAGAACTGACTCTGGTATTGACCCTTGCTTTGGCTGACTATTCTTGGACTGATACTCTGGCTCTGACCCTTGTGCTTCTCTTGGACACTCTCTTCTGGCCTACTGTGACTACCAGACCAACCTGCTTGGAAATCAAATGCGGCTTCCACTTGACTAGATCCACAGGTGCTACCTGTCTAGCCCAGAGGACCTCCCTGAACTGCTACATCCCTGAGGTATCTGGAGCTTCCATTTCGGGTCTAGTCCATCCAGTCTGCATCAGCAATGCACCCTTGCTCGTGGTGGGCACACCCCTTTGCTACCTCTCTGGGAGACCACCAGAGGTCCACCTAAATTCAGGCAGTCTGGGTACCCAAGGGTTCAACCTACGGAAACCCCAGACTGTTATTGGTGAAGCTCCAGTTAGCCTCTGTCTCCTTGTATGGTCCGCCTCCTGGTGGCAGGCGCTCTCTGGGTCCGACCAGAGGGCCGTATCAATCCTGCACCAAGCCAAGGGTCCACCTCCAGTGCAACATATGCCTTCCATGCCACCACCAACTGGCTAATTCCCCAGAAAATGCTCCCAGTTACACATATCCTGTGAAAGAAACCCACTGGAATATCCACTGCTTACCCACAAAGGCATCCCACCATCCAACCCACTTGGAAACTGCTGCACTGTGCCCACCAAGGAACTACGGATACTGCTTTTCTGCCCAGACATACCCACCCCCAACCCCAAAGTATCCCTTAACCAACAAAATGCATCCCCCACACTATTCCTATCAACCACACCAGCAGCTTCAAGTACACCACTACACGGTATTTAATTGTTTGCATCTAAACCATCCTCACTTGCTCACCTATGTGTTCCCGCCTGCTCCATCTCAGGCCTGAGAAATGATAGCTCTGTAACATCTCCAATGCCTCCAGCAGCGCTAATCCATCTACCCCCACTGCTAATAGGAGCTCCCTGCACCCCTTCCACAAGCATACTACTACATTGACTTGGCAAATCTCTCTACCCCAGCATCTTACTCTCTGCCATTAGAAAACCTCTGCGATGTGACTCTAACTACACTGGACCCTGACCCTGCGCACCTAAGGCAGTGATGAGGAGACATACTCATCCCAAGAAGTGCAAACCTTTACCCCCCCCCCCCACCAGAACTTGAACCCTTGACCGACCTAGCCTCAACACTCAGAAATGCCGACACTAGCACAGCAGATGCAGAAGCCTGTACAAGTATTTCCTACTCAGCCAACATCTGTGCTCCCGCCTGCACACAAAGAGCAACTACAGAACCCACCATGACGACGGCCTGATCCTGCCCACTATCTCCACCAGAACTGCCATCACTGGCCACTTCCTCCGATACCACATCAAGATCCTCCAGATGTCCATGACTAGGCAAATGCCTACTGGCCTTTACAACCTGACGCACCATCTCCAGACATGCAAATGCAGCTTGCTGCAGGAAACCTACAAGCAAGTAACCCACTTTCGCCTCCTGCCTCACATAACCCCCACACTCCTCCCCTTTTCCCTTGATCCTTAGCACCCATGGCCAATTGATCTCCCAGTCTACCCAGCTTAATTTTATACTATAGACCACTATGTTGCGTTTCCTGGCCATGGCAGGCCTGCGGCTGGCTGCACTCACCCCCGGCACCCGAGTCCCGGACCTGGCCCTTTCTCCTTGGCAGTGGCAGGCAGTAGCCTACACGCTCGCACTCCTGCTCCTCTGGCAGCTCCGTGGCCTCTTCCGGTCCCAGTCAGGTCTCCCGCGTGCTTCGAGGGGAGATGCCGCCATCTCCTAGTTCCAGCCTGACCATCTTAGGTGCGCACACTTTTGCTGACGTTAAAGGGGCCATGGCAGGAAACCTTCCTGTGGACCCAGGTGATGATGTCTTTCAGCCTTACTATTTAAGGCAGGCTCCGCCATTCAGTCTTTGCCTTGGCAGCAGATTTCCACGCTTCCTGTCATGTGTTTAATTGCAGCTCATTCTTGTTCCTCTACCAGTACCTGATCCTGTTTCAGTTCATTTCCTATTTCCCACTACCCTTTGGACGGATTCCTTGGCTTTGACCCTCACTTGTTCCTGACAACGCTGTGGACGGATTCCTTGGCTTTGACCCTCGCTTATTCCTGACTACGCTCTGGACGGATTCCTTGGCTTTTGACACTTGCTTGAAGCTGACCTTGTCTGCAGCCACCTGCCCTGACTTCAGCTTGAAGCTGACCTTGTCTGCAGCCACCTGCCCTGACTTCAGCTTGAAGCTGACCTTGTCTGCAGCCGCCTGCCCTGACTTCAGCTTGAACCTGACCATGTCTCCAGCCGCCTGCCCTGACTCCAGCTTGAACCTGACCATGTCTCCAGTCATCTGCCTTGGACTTAACTTGTTCCCAGCTTCTCGCCTACTTCTGTCTGTCCAGGCTTCTGGAACTTGGCCTTGTCTTCAACCTTGCTCCTTCAGACCCTGCATCTCCACTGCTTCCTGGCACCCTGCTTTGGATACTCTCTCTCTGGGATCAACCACGTGGAGGCCTGCCTAAGACCAGCCAGCCCCAGTACCCAAGGGCTCAACCTGCAGGGAATGAGGGCTGGTATTGGAGAAGCTCTAGTCAGCCTCTGCTTCCTGTTCAGCCCCACCTCCCGACGGTGGCGACCCATGCGGGTTTCCCCATGGGTAGCGCCAACTCCACCTCAGGCCAATGGTCCTCGTCTGCAACAGATTGCCAAGGCCATTCTAGGCCTGGCCTTGAGCATCCAGGAACAACAGCGGTTCTTGGAGGCATTGGCTACCTCCATTGAATGCCTAGACGCCCGTCTGGACTCTCATTCTGGTTCTGTGGCTTCCACGACTCAGTTCTCAGGCACTGGCTACCTCAGCCAGAGCTCTGCTAGCCCTGTCCGCTTCTCCCCACTTCAATGGGGATCTGAAGCTCTGCAGAAGCTTTGTCAACCAATGCTACATGCAGTTCACTCTGCAACCCTCCATCTTCCAAGATGACCTCACGAAAGTGACCTTCATCCTGTCACACCTAAAGGTAAAGGCTTTATCATGGGCTTCTCCCTTATTGGGAGCATGTGGCCTCTCTTCTCCAGGAACTATCATACTTTGTGATATCACTACCTTTCGTCAGACCTTTGATCCAGGAGGCAGGCTATGGCTAGTTTGAATCTTCTGCATTTGCGGCAAGGTCATTGAGCACTCAATGAATATACTATATAATTCTGGACCCTCACCACAGAGTTGGGCTGGCAGGAGGATTGCCTCCGAGCCATTTACCTAAATGGCCCATCGCCCCAACTCAAAGATGAGTTTGCATCCCACAAACTACCCTCCTCTTTCGAGGATATCATTGACCTTGCGGGTCACATAGACCATCACCTCCAGGAGTGCCACTGGGAAGCTCGGGTACACCAGCGTTCCACTGCTGAACGTTCTCGCTCTCCATCTGCGGTGAGCTCCACAACTAGCAGAGGTCTGCTGTCTACTAAGCTTGAAGAACCCATGCAGCTGGGACGTGGATGCCTCTCTTCTGAGGAGCACCTTAGGCAGAGGCATTTGGGTCTGTGCTTGTACTGCAGAGCTGAAGGACACCACCTGTCTTCATGTCCTATCCATCCAGGACCCTCTGGCCTGAGTTCAGTAGGGGTCCTGAATTTGGGCGCTACCTCTCCAGCCTCCCAGCTAATGCTACCGGCTACTTTGACCTGGAACTCTTGTTCCTTCCCAATCTTGGCTTTGGTCGATTCAGGAGCCAGCGGGAACTTCCTCAAGAAGGATTCGGCCCAACTCCTGGGCATTCCTACCCATCCCATCGAGAAACCACTAATCATCGCCTCCATCCATGGCGACCCTCTACCTAGAAGGATCTCTCAAGTCACCGTTCCTGTCCACCTCTTCACTGGAACTCTGCATGAGGAGGAGGTCGAATTCGTCAACCTGGATAAGTCCATCCATCCAGTGGTATTAGGGTTACCATGGCTTCAGCACCACTCACCCCACTTTGAATGGGAGACCCTGCAACTCGCCAAATAGAGTTTTACTTGTCATTGCACCTGCCTCAGGAGAGTGGAACCACCTTCTGTGATCCTGCTGGCGGTTACTGCCTCCTGACTTTGGAGATGCGTTCTCGAAGCAGAAGGCTGACATCCTTCTGCCACACTGTGAGTTTGACTGCCCCATTGACCTATTAGTGGGTACCACACCCCTAGGGGCAGAACTTACCCCTTGTCTATACCCGCGACCCAAGCTATGTCAGACTATATCTGTGAAAACTTGGCTAAAGGCTTTATCCATCCCTCCATGTCGTCTGCTGGTGCAGGCTTCTTCTTTGTCATCAAGAAGGCTTTGACCCTTGCTTGTTCCTGACTATGCTCTGGATAGATTCCTTGGCTTTGACCCTCGCTTGTTCCTGACTATGCTCTGGATAGATTCCTTGGCTTTGACCCTCGCTTGTTCCTGACTACACTCTGGATGGATTCCTTGGCTTTTGACACTTGCTTGAACCTGACCTTGTCTCCAGCAGCCTGCCCTGACTTCAGCTTGAGCCTGCTCTTGTCTTCAGCCTCCTGCCCTGACTTCAGCTTGAGCCTGACAGTGTCTCCAGCCGCCTGCCCTGAGTCCAGCTTGAACCTGATCTTATCTCCAGTCGACTGCCTTGGACTTGACCTAAATTAGGCACCTGCCTACTCACAAGCCCGGACTTAACTTGTTCCTAACTGCTCGCCTGCTTCTGTCTGACCAGGCTTCTGGAACCTGGCCTTGTCTTCAACCTTGCTCCTTCAGATCCTGCATCTCCACTGCTTCCTGGCACCCTGCCTTGGACACTCTCTCCAGGATCAACCACGCGGAGGCTCGCCTAAGAACAGCTGGCCCTGGTACCCAAGGGCTCAACCTTCGGGGAATGTAGGCTCGTATTGGCGAAACTCCAGTCGGCTTCTGCTTTCCGTTTGACCCTGCCTCCCGATGGTGGGGACCTGTGGGGGTTTCCTCATGGGTAGTGCCACCTCCATCGCGGGCCAAGGGTCCACATCCACAACACACTATCCAAATCGTCAGTCCTGACTGACAGCTCTCCCATCTGACTTCCCTCCTTCCTTCCCCCACCTTAAACCATCTGAGGTTGAGCCTGGCCCCCACATTATTTTGGGCAGTCTGGGACTCCATCCTACTACCCCTCCAAAACAGCACAACTACTTACCCAACTGTTCTTCCTATGCAGTCTGTTACTGTCGGTCGCAGATGGCTGCGACCACTAACGCTCACCACTTTTTTTTTTTTTTTGCTGCTTTATCATCATTGGGGAGAGCGGTGGCCTCCGCCAGCTACCACCGACCCTCCTAGTGTTCCCAGGACAGTGTGGGCGCTGCTGACTGCCATCTTGCCTTCGGGATCACTTAGGTGCGTGCTTGCACAGGCCAGTCTTAAGCACGTCATGGCGGGAACCTCAGGGGCGTCCCCTCCGGATGACGTTCTCGCTCTGCTATACTTAAGCTGGCTGGCCCTGCCTATTGAGGAGATTGCAAGGAGTTCCCTTGTTGCTGAATCTGCTCCACTCTTACAGACTTCCTGTTCCAGTTGCTACACTTCGGCATGAGATGCTCTGGCTATCCGCTCCTCGGAGGGCCTTCTGCCTTGGACTGCTGTCTGTTCCCGCTCCCCGGGACCTCTACTGGAACTTCCACTCTGTGAGTACCTTGACTCCACGGACCTACTATACCAGCCTTATTGTGGGATCCTCTCCGGTGTACCCCGTGTCTCAGGCTGCTACCATGTCCTCTCTAAATGAGGAACCACTCCAGTGTACCCTGCACTTCAGGCCATTACTGCATCATCGCTAAGGACCCTCACCCGTGTCTCTGCACCTCGGACCACTACTGTACCATCTCTAAGTGAGGAATCCCTTGGTGTACCCGGCGCTGCAGGCCACTACCGCATCACCACTATGGAGAGAGTTCTTCGGTGTACCCCGCTGTACAGGTCACTACCAGATCTCCATTCTGAGGTATTCCCTCTGGGTATACCCTTCTACTCTTCTACTTCTCCTGCACCTCCCGTTCCACGGGCTGTGCCTTTTCTAACTCTCTAATAAAGACTCTATTCCACAGCTGTGTCCGACATCCACTGAGACCACGCCTTCCGATGGTGAGGCTCACAGGCCTCCTCCCTGTGGGTGGTACCATCTTTCATCTCGGCCCAGGGCCCACACACCTACAAGTCATAACACAGTCCCTTTAAATAAAATAATAAAAAACTGATATATGCATGGTATATATAATTATCCAAAATTGTAAGAAACCACACACTTGGGAAACTTATAACTCTTCAAAAAGTGGACGAGACCTCATATATAAGCGATTGGTGGTACTCTGTTTTATTAACGTTCAATTATTTGGTGGAATACTATTTTTTTACATCACCAAAGTGACTCCACATCTGCTTCATGATATAATCATAGGACTCCCCACTTTTTCTTTTCTTAACGCTACAAATCTTATTTTATTTATCTCTAATAAAGAACAAAAGACACTTATCATTTCAAATGGTTCATAATACACTGACCAACATGGCTCATGTTTCGAAAACCTTCCTCTGGGGCCTCAAAAATAAATGTTTTCCAAATTCTAAAACTTAAAAACATAATGAAACATTATAAGAATTGTTATGTCCAACAAACCAAACACAATCTACTTATCTGCGTACATACGTGTCTTAGTTCCAAAACCCATACCCGCATTTAAAATGTGGCCATAGCATTTCCCTGAAGGATCTACCATTTTACCTATCCTGGTTTTTAAACCCTCATTGTCTTAATCTCAACCAATCACTGACCAGAAAACATTACTACAACGACCAATAGGACAACACTTCCTTCTCTTTAAATCAACGACATCCACTCAATAATGTCATTCATTTCATGAGGAAATTGTGATGATATATTATAAATCCAACATTGCTCTTTATAATTTAAATGAGACTGTATGTCACCCCCTCAAATTGATGTTTGTACTACGTCTAATACAGTACAACGTAACTGCTCAAATGTGTGTTTATTTTGTAAGCAATGTTTAATGATTGGTGCTTCTACATTCTGAGTATGAAGACAAATCTGATATTCTCTCAAACGTATCCTGACTGATCTAGATGTACACCCAACATATAATTGGGGACAAGTGCACTGCAATAAGTAAACCACATTTCGAGAATTGCAATTTGTTTGAAATTTCTTCATATAAATTCTCCCAGTCAGAGGATGTTGCCATGTATTGCCTTGTATCGTATATGGACATATATCACAACTGCCACATGGTTGATGGCCAAAAATGGTAGTTGACTGTGCAGCAGAGGTAAGAGCGGCACGGACAACTTGTTTTTTAAATATTGGGACCTAAGAACATGCCATACTGGGTCAGACCAAGGGTCCATCAAGCCCAACTTCCTGTTTCCAACAGGGGCCAATCCAGGCCATAAGAACCTGGCAAGTACCCAGAAACTAAGTCTATTCCATGTTACCATTGCTAGTAATAGCAGTGGCTATTTTCTAAGTCAACTCAATTAAAAGCAGGTGATGGTCTTCTCCTCCAAGAACGTATCCAATCCTTTTTTAAACACAGCTATACTAACTGCACTAACCACATCCTCTGGCAACAAATTCCAGAGTTTAATTGTGCGTTGAGTAAAAAAGAACTTTCTCCGATTAGTTTTAAATGTGCCCCATGCTAACTTCATGGAGTGCCCCCTAGTCTTTCTACTATCCGAAAGAGTAAATAACCGATTCACATCTACCCGTTCTAGACCTCTCATGATTTTAAACACCTCTATCATATCATCCCCCCTCAGTCGTCTCTTCTCCAAGCTGAAACGTCCTAACCTCTTTTAGTCTTTCCTCATAGGGGAGTTGTTCCATTCCCCTTATCATTTTGGTAGCCCTTCTCTGTACCTTCCCCATCGCAATTATTAGGCATGTGAATCGTTTTAGGACGATTAAAATTATCGTCCGATAATTTTAATATCGTCTTAAACCGTTATGGAACACAATACAATAGAGATTCTAACGATTTATCGTTATAAATCGTTAGAATCGTGAGCCGGCACACTAAAACCCCCTAAAACCCACCCCGACCCTTTAAATTAAATCCCCCACCCTCCCGAACCCCCCCCCCAAATGACTTAAATAACCTGCGGGTCCAGCGGCGGTCCGGAACGGCAGCGGTCCGGAACGGGCTCCTGCTACTGAATCTTGTTGTCTTCAGCCGGCGCCATTTTCCAAAATGGCGCCGAAAAATGGCGGCGGCCATAGACGAACACGATTGGATGGCAGGAGGTCCTTCCGGACCCCCGCTGGACTTTTGGCAAGTCTTGTGGGGGTCAGGAGGCCCCCCCCAAGCTGACCAAAAGTTCCTGGAGGTCCAGCGGGGGTCAGGGAGCGATTTCCCGCCGCGAATCGTTTTCGTACAGAAAATGGCGCCGGCAGGAGATCGACTGCAGGAGGTCGTTCAGCGAGGCGCCGGAACCCTCGCTGAACGACCTCCTGCAGTCGATCTCCTGCCGGCGCCATTTTCCGTACAGAAAATGGCGCCGGCCATACGCGTATGGCCGGTGCCATTTTCCGTACGAAAACGATTCGCGGCGGGAAATCGCTCCATAACCCACTGTCTGGACTGATCCATGGTACTTCAGGAACGAAAATTAGCAGGTAAGTAATAATTTTCTTATTTAATCCTACTCTGTTTCCTGTCTTTTAGCCAGTTTGTAATCCACGAAAGGACATCACCACCTATCCCATTACTTTTTACTTTTCCTAGAAGCCTCTCATGAGGAACTTTGTCAAACGCCTTCTGAAAATCCAAGTACACTACATTTATCGGTTCACCTTTATCCACATGTTTATTAACTCCTTCAAAAAAGTGAAGCAGATTTGTGAGGCAAGACTTGCCTTGGGTAAAGCCATGCTGACTTTGTTACATTAAACCATGTATTTCTATATGTTCTGTGATTTTGATGTTTAGAACACTTTCCACTATTTTTCCTGGTACTGAAGACAGGCTAAACGGTCTGTAGTTTCCCGGATCGCCCCTGGAGCCCTTTTTAAATATTTGGGTTACATTAGCTATCCTCCAGTCTTCAGGTACAATGAATGATTTTAATGATAGGTTACAAATTTTTACTAATAGGTCTGAAACTTCATTTTTTAGTTCTTTCAGAACTCTGGGGTGTATACCATCCGGTCCAGGTGATTTATTACTCTTCAGTTTGTCAATCAGGTCTTCCACATCTTCTAGGTTCACTGTGATTTGGTTCAGTCCATCTGAATCATTTCCCATGAAAACATTCTCCAGTACTGGTACCTCCCCAAAATCCTCTTCAGTAAACAACGAAGCAAAGAAATCATTTAATCTTTCCGCGATGGCCTTATTTTCTCTAAGTGCCCCTTTAACTCCTCGATCATCTAATGGTCCAACTGTCTCCCTCACAGGCTTTCTGCTTCAGATATATTTAAAAAAGCTTTTACTGTGAGTTTTTGCCTCTACAGCCAACTGCTTTTCAAATTCTCTCTTAGCCTGTCTTATCAATGTCTTACATTTAACTTGCCAACGTTTACGCATTATCCTATTTTCTTCTGTTGGATCCTTCTTCCAATTTTTGAATGAAGATCTTTTGGCTAAAATAGCTTCTTTCACCTCCCCTTTTAACCATGCCGGTAATCATTTTGCCTTCTTTCCACCTTTCTTAATGTGTGGAATACATCTGGACTGTGCTTCTAGGATGGTATTTTTTAACAATGACCACGCTTCTTGCACACTTTTCACTTTTATAGCTGCTCCTTTCAGTTTTTCTCTAACAATTTTTCTCATTTTATTAAAGTTTTGCTTTTGAAAGTTTAGCACGAGAGCCGTGGATTTGCTTATTGTCCCCCTTCCAGTCATTAATTCAAATTTGAGCATATTATGATCACTATTGCCAAGCGGCCCCACAACCGTTACCTCTCACCAAATCCTGTGCTCCACTGAGAATTAGAGCTAAAATTGCTCCCTCTCTCGTTGGTTCCTGAACCAATTGCTCCATAAAGCTATCATTTATTCCATCTAGGAACTTTATCTCTCTAGCGTGTCCCGATGATACATTTACCCAGTCAATATTGGGGTAATTGAAGTCTCAGATAAACTGGTGCAGGAAAGGATATAGAGTCTCATTCAAAAGTTCAAGCAGTTTTATTATCAGTCCAAAGAATCACAGTTCATTTCAGTAAGGCAACTCTATTCAGGGTGAAACGAGGTAATTTAAAGTCCCCCGACACGGTCCGTGTTTCGCGATGGCTGCATCGGGAGGGACCAGGGCATATTCTAATCTTTATAGATAACATCAGGAGTACTTGCGTATGTGCAAGGTTTGCTTCTGTGGATTATTGGTAATTGAAGTCTCCCATTATTACTGCACTACCAATTTGGTTAGCTTCCCTAATTTCTCTTAGCATTTCACTGTCAGTCTCACCATCTTGACCCGGTGGACGGTAGTATACTTCAATCACTATAGTATTCCTCGACACACATGGGATTTGTACCCATAAAGATTCAATTGTGCATTTAGTCTCATGCAGGAAGTTTATCCTGTTGGACTCTATGCCATCCCGGACATAAAGCGCCACACCGCCTCCCGGGTGCTCCTGTCTGTCATTGCGATATAATTTGTACCCCAGTATAGCACTGTCCCATTGGTTGTCCTCCTTCCACTATGTCTCTGAGATGCCAATTAAGTCTGTCATCATTCACTGCTATACATTCTAATTCTCCCATCTTACTTCTTAGACTTCTGGCATTAGCATACAAACATTTCAAAGTTTGTTTTTTGTTTGTATTTTCATTCTGTTTTTTAATTGATAGGGATAAGTTAGAATTTTTTAGCTCAGGTAAATTTTTAGTTACAGGCAATTGGACTACTTTTCTTATTATTGGAACCTCACTGTCGGGATGCCC
The DNA here is from genome assembly GCF_901001135.1 of Rhinatrema bivittatum. Taxonomy (NCBI): domain Eukaryota; kingdom Metazoa; phylum Chordata; class Amphibia; order Gymnophiona; family Rhinatrematidae; genus Rhinatrema; species Rhinatrema bivittatum. Next base: position 55,614,270 of record NC_042623.1, read on the forward strand.
TAATTCTAGTGCATCATTAGTATCCTTTGAAGATACCTCTCTCTGAACCATGCGCTGCTGAGCGACTGTCGGCTTTCCCCTTTGTTCTAGTTTAAAAGCTGCTCTATCTCCTTTTTAAAGGTTTGCACCAGCAGTCTGGTTCCACCCTGGTTAAGGTGGAGCCCATCCCTTCAGAAGAGACTCCCCTTCCCAAAAAGGTTCCCCAGTTCCTAACAAAACTGAAACCCTCTTCCTTGCACCATCGTCTCATCCACGCATTGAGACTCCGGAGCTCTGCCTGCCTCTGACCTGCACGTGGAACAGGGAGCATTTGAAATGGTTCCTCAGAGAAAGCAGGATACAACTGAAGAATGTTCCAATGATGATAAATACTTTGAACAATCGCTGAAGAGTTGTCAGTATGATTTAATACACAAACATTCTTAGCAGAAGGGCGTTTGGCCTGATATTCTAATAATGAGAACCGAGGTGAATATAGAGCCCTTTTATAAGCTGTATGCACTACCAACAATGGGTACCCGCGTTCAAGAAATCATATGGCTAAATCATAGGATTGCTTTTTAAATTCCTCAATAGATGAACATAATTGGCGTATCTGAAAAAACTGACTTACTGGGAGGCCATTTTTAAAAGCCCTAGGATGGAAACTATGATATATCAGTAAGTTGTTTCTATCTAGTCATTTTCGATAGAGCGTGGTTTTCAATTTAAGATCTTAATGATCAAAATATCCAAAAATGAAATCTCATGAAAGTCAACTGAAAAGAAAATTTCAGATCTGAATCAATAGTATTTAATCATTCCAAAAATTGAAGCAGGGCATTTTCACTTGAGTCCCAAAAAAACCCCAAATCATCTATATATCAGATCCAAAATGTAATTTTATTGAAAAATGGTGATTTGTAAATATGAGATGGTTCCAATCGATCCATCACTAAATTTGCGATGCATGGCAATATATGACACACATTCTTAAAAATTTACAGGATGTTACATTGTCATTGCATCAAACAATTTTGGTATCAATGGATGTTGTATCATTATATACTAATATATTGCATGCTGTAGCTTTGAACACTATTTTGGGAATGTTTACTTCCAAACCATATACACATCATGTACCCATGACTTTTTTTTGTTATCTTTAGCTCAACTGGTGTTGCAACATAACTATTTCATGTTCAATGATCATTTTTATTTGCAAATCCATGGCATTGCTATGGAGTCATCTGTTGCACCATCCATCACAAATTTAGTGAAGGATCGATTGGAACAATCTCATATTTACAAATCACCATTTAAGAAAAGAAAAAGTGGGGAGCCCTACGATTATATCATGAAGCGGGTGTGGAGTCACTTTGATGTATAAAAATAGTATTTCACCGAAATAAGTGAACTTTTATAAAAAAGAGTACCACCTATCACTTATATATGAGGTCTCCTCCACTTTTTGAAGAATTATAAGTTTCCCAAGTGTGTGGTCCTTTTAATAAGGCAAGAACCACTTGAGAATTTATCTTAACTAACAGAGCTTTTTTTTTTTTTTTTTTTGCATGACAAGTCTGTTTTCTTCAGTCAGCATTCCCAAAACAAGTCCCACATCCACAATTATGCTTCAGTTGGGCAATTCTCTTTCTGTGTATTCTGATTACTTAACTTGTCATCAGCTGAAACTTGGTTCATCTGCAGTTTAAAGGCAGTGCTAAGGAAGTAGGCAGAATGTTTTCTCTCATACACAATGAAGAATATTGTTTTCCCAATATACAACTGCTAATGTAAAGAACATTTTTACTCCAGTGCAGTTTCTTAATGCAAAAAGTGCTTTACTTTCATGTAATTCATCAACAGTGATTGTTAATTTTACACATCTTTATGCTGCTGCAGTGCAATACCCTCCTTTCTGTCTCTCCTAAAATTAGACTCCCCTGTTAGGGTCTTCTAATAAACAGCTTCGACCATTTCATCCAAGTTAAGTGTCATGGTTTCTTTGAGTGTGTAATGTTGTAGTATCTAGCTGGGTTGGGTGGGAGTGGAAGTAGAAACATGGGTGTCCAGGTTGCCCGATTACTACATTTCTCATTAGCTCTCACTCACTAGCATTGAGAAGTTGGGAGGAGAAGGCGCTGGGTGGAGATTACTTCTGGGGAGTCACTAAACCCCCACACAGATTGGCTATTAGCTGTATAAGGATGAAGGCTTTTTGCAGTCAAGGGAGAGATCCAGAAACACAACAGGAGGTGGCAAGTGTGGCCAGCCTCAAGAGCAGAGCAGGTTGGAAGACTCTCAGGATGAGGCAGAAGAACCAGCGCCAAAGGTTACCAGAGAACACAAACATTAAGCTAAGTGGATTTATTTATGCTTCTGAAAGAACCCTGAAAGATTTCACTGCTAGCTTGTGAGAGGAATTATCTTTAATTAATTAGACAAACTGTGAATTGACAGAGCAGTCAATTCACAGTTTGTCTAATTAATTAAAGATAATTCCTCTCACAAGCTAGCAGTGAAATCTTTCAGGGTTCTTTCAGAAGCATAAATAAATCCACTTAGCTTAATGTTTGTGTTCTCTGGTAACCTTTGGCGCTGGTTCTTCTGCCTCATCCTGAGAGTCTTCCAACCTGCTCTGCTCTTGAGGCTGGCCACACTTGCCACCTCCTGTTGCCACCTCCTGTTGTGTTTCTGGATCTCTCCCTTGACTGCAAAAAGCCTTCATCCTTATACAGCTAATAGCCAATCTGTGTGGGGGTTTAGTGACTCCCCAGAAGTAATCTCCACCCAGCGCCTTCTCCTCCCAACTTCTCAATGCTAGTGAGTGAGAGCTAATGAGAAATGTAGTAATCGGGCAACCTGGACACCCATGTTTCTACTTCCACTCCCACCCAACCCAGCTAGATACTACAACATTACACACTCAAAGAAACCATGACACTTAACTTGGATGAAATGGTCGAAGCTGTTTATTAGAAGACCCTAACAGGGGAGTCTAATTTTAGGAGCCGAGTCCTGTCACCATTGCCTACTCTCAACCAAAGAGCTGGTGCAGATATCTCCAATTTTCTCCACCCAAGTGCAACTGAGGGGTCTCGCTCCCTGCAAGCCTCCCCGACAGATGTCATGTCCATCTTCACCAGAGAGGTCCCGGGCAGGCCGCCATCCAGCATGCCCCACTGGAGCCCCTCCCACCTATGTCCGGCCATCGATTCATCGAGGCCCAATCCCCAGGCCTGACATTAATTGTCCATGAACAAATGCCGAGATGTGGCTCCAAGGCCCCTCTCTTCCTTACTGGCACCTCCCTGCGGCTTCTAGTGCCTTCTGTGTTACAATAACCTCTCCTGTCTCTGTCACCACCACCATGACAGAATAATAAATGATCAATAACCTGTTAACTAGCAATTTATTCTAGCTAATGAAAAGGGAGGGTTGGGCAGGGAATTGCACTGCATCTGGCCAAGGAGTAAGAGGTTGAACAAAGAATCTGGCGGGCTTTAAATTCCCCGCCAGCTGCCCCCCATGATTGACATCATCGCGCTGCTCCTCCAATTCAATCAAATGGTCCGGCGTAGGGATGCGTTAAGATAATGTCACCAAGCCCGACACCGGACCAAACAGGAGGAGTGGCATCATCAAGCAGCGCGGCCCATTGAGGAAGGAGTCCCCCCCCCCCCCCCGGAGCACATGATCCCATGATGCGGGCACCATAATGGCAGGTGGGTCCCCTGTGCCCTAGACAGGTAAGTTGCGGTGAGCTGGGGGCGATTGTCCATATGGATGCATCTGGTTACTAGCAGCACATGCACATCCATGCTGAGGGGCTGCCCATTAACCAGGCACCCAGACAGTAGACACCCATGGTTCTTTTCTGGCTCCCACCCAACCGGGCTAGATACTGCAACATTATACACACAAGAAAAATCTGACACTTAACTTGGATGAAATGGCTGCAGTCATTTATTAGAGGACCCTAACAGGGAAGTCTAATTTTAGGCGCCAAGTCCTGTCACCTACTCTCAACCACTGGACAGGTGCCAATATCTAAGATTCTCTCTGCTGAAGCAGAACTGAGGGGTCTCACTCCCTACTAGACCCCCCTGACAGGTATCATGTCTGTCTTCACCAGAGAAGTCCCGGCAGGCCGCCACACAGCAGGTCCCACAGGAGTCCCTTCCCAGACATGTCTGGCTGTCTATCCATCAAGGCCCAATCCCCGGGCTTGACGTTCCTTATCCATGGCCAAATGCCGAGATGTGGCCCCAAGGCTCCTCTTTTCCTTACTGCCAACTCCGTGGTCCTTTCTCTTGCCTCCCATGTTACAATAGTCTGCCCTGGACTCAGTCGCTGCTGCCACAGGGATCTCATCATACATGGGCCAGGAATTACCCTTCTGCCCACACACGATGAGCTTCTCCCATACAAAACATCTATGGCTCTTGCATCCAAGCAAATGATCGACCTCTGAACAGCCTGTAAAAACAGATCATTTCCCATATTTGACAAATACATTCCATCTGGAGTGTACAATTCTGCACAATGCATGTCCACCCACTCATGCCTCAAATGATAACCACCCATGTGCTGAAGGGCCTTGGCTACTTGCCGATTCAACTTGACACAGTATCTTCCCCACCATCTAATGCCCACCATTTGCTGCTGAGGTATGATTTCAGACCAACAGATTTTTAAGGCAATGCAGCTCAAGTTGTCCTTGATTGCATTCAGCAGAACGAGGCCTGTGCCATTCCCCAAATCATTGCCCCTGAGGAGTTTGATAATGAAGTCTGGTGGTACGGGACCAGCTCTTCCCAACTGTAACAGGGGCCAAAGTTGATGCCAAAGCATGCCTCCTTGACCCAACCACTTGATGGTCCAGCCTTTTCCTGACAACCCGAGGTCACGCCCAAATTTCCTGCTTGTGGCTCTTTTAAGGGTGTGCATGATGAATGAGTGGCCGACAATCCACATACAATGATGACAAATGGCAGCTGCACTTGAGAGGAAAATTTAAGTTTTGGTACGCACCCTAGCTGGCTCCAGTGCAGGGGAACTGTCATCATGCCTGATGTATGACGCGAAAGCTCTGGACCTCTATCATCCCATCTGCTGTATGACAGCCTGTGGGAGGCCGGCAGTGGTGGCACAGGAAGCAGCTCCAATGCAGAATGAGTGAGTGCCAAAGCTTTCACTCTGCAACCCAGCCTTCACCAAAGTCTTCTTGAAGACTGCCAAGAACTTGTATCTGCTTAACGGGGTTTTATCCCAGTGAAGGAAGAACAAACCATCCCCTTTTGGGCGTAAGGTTAAGTATAGAGACATGGCCACAACTGGACATGTTACTAAACCTCTAACTGACCATGTTCGAGACCGTAGCTTCTACCGAAGTGGAAAACATTATCCGAAAGATTAACCCAGCAGCACACCCCCTAGACTCCATCCCAACTAAATCCCTCAAGCTGATTCCAAACTGCCTAGCTAGACCCATCGCGGACATCACCAATCTTTCCCTTGAACAAGGAATACTCCCGGATTCCCTCAAATGTGCTATAGTCAAACCCATCCTAAAAAAATCACAACTCGACCCGACCATCCCATCCAACTATCGGCCCATCTCGAACCTTCCATTCCTGGCGAAGATCATCGAAAAGACGGTTAACCACCAACTCTCAGAATTCCTGGAAAATCACAACATTCTAGCTCCCGTCCAACACGGCTTCAAAAAATTTCACAGCACTGAATCTCTGCTACTCACCCTCACAAATACCATACTACGAGGATTTGACAGAGGCGCATCCTTCCTCCTAATCCTACTAGACATCTCCGCTGCATTTGACACCGTCAGCCATAAAATTCTAATTCACAGACTAAAAGAAATAGGCATCACCGGCACCATTCTACAATGGTTTCAATCATTCCTCACCAACAGAACCTTCAAAATAACCCTTGGAAATACAACATCAGAAAGAATACCCCTCTCACAAGGAGTCCCCCAAGGCTCATCACTATCCCCCACCCTGTTCAACGTCTATATGCTGCCACTATGCAACTACCTAGACAAAACAGGACTCACCTACTTTCTGTACGCCAATGATGTACAAATCCTGCTCCCTATCAGAGACAACATCGACAAGGCACTAAACCAATGGGAAACATACAGGACAAACATAACCACCATCCTCTCAGAAATGGCACTAACACTCAACCAGAACAAAACGGAAATACTTCACCTCACTAAAAACCCCTCAATACCCATAACAGATCCCTCCATCCTACCCAAATACAACATACTCCCGACGGTTAGAGACCTCGGAGTCATCTTGGACCAGGAACTGAACTTCAAACAGCATATCAAGACTCTGATAAAAGAAGGATTCTACAAGCTTCAAATCCTAAAGAAACTCCAACCTCTACTCCATCCCCCAGACTACCGGACGGTACTGCAATCCCTTCTTTTCGCCAAAATGGACTATTGCAACGCCCTCCTATCGGGCCTTCCCTCATCCACCCTCAAGCCCCTCCAGCTCCTACAAAATGCCGCAGCACGGTCTCTAACGAATAAGAAAAAAACAGATCACATCACGCCAGCACTCAAACAACTCCACTGGCTGCCTGTTCCTTACAGATCTCAATACAAAACACTCATGCTCATTCATAAAGCATTACATAACGACAAAGCCAGCTGGTTACAAAGACCTCTGGCCACATACATCCCTACCAGAAATCTCCGCTCTATCAACACAGGCCTACTCCCCACAAAGGAAGCACATAAAGTCTCCACAAGAGAACGCGCCGCATCCGTAGCGGGTTCTCACCTATGGAACAACCTCCCAACCGCTCTCAGAACTGACCCTTCCACACCTACCTTCCGAAAAAACCTCAAGACATGGCTCTTCAGGAAAGCTTTCACCCTAGACAAATAACACCCCCACAGTCCCCCCTCCCACCTTATTCCAGACCCCACCCTTCCTCTGTACATAGTTAATTTATTAAACTTTTTTTTTCCATACGCTATATTTATTAAACCTTTTTATATATGCCATATTAAGTTATGCCATTCAAGCATGTTATAATTGTATAAAACCGTTATTGTAACATAACCAGTTCTCAGTTAAGCTGTTGTAATGTACTATGTCATTACAAGGTTCGCCTTAGACATACTGTTAGATGTAAACCGATGTGATATACCAAATCGAATGTCGGTATAGAAAAGTAAATAAATAAATAAATAAATAAATAAATGTGCCCCCTGGTCACTCTTAGACTGTTTCAATTGCAGGGATAGAGTGCTGTTTGAGACACTGACATCCTCCCACAGTAAACCCTGTGGCTGCGATGCATTCTGCATTGGCACTGTAAATTCGCTAATGTGCAAGGCACCAAAGAATGCTAGCGCAAGAGGCATACTCTTGAACTCCTAGGCTGCTACTGACGGCAGAATGTGCTAAAGCAGCAATGGGAGGTTGTGGGTCAGTGGTCTCCAAGTGTCATGTCAAGGCAAGGACTCCCTGGGCAAGCCCAGCATCACCCTTTTAACAGCGAAATACTGTTCTGTGTGGCCCATTTTCAGCTTCAAGAAAAATGCTAGGGCAGCTAGGTGTGAGCGAACCATGTTCCTGGACAATCCCTGCTGTTTGGCGTGTATATTATATAGCTAATCAAAAGATCCTCTGGAACCCAGTGGCTGGACCAGCTGTTCCCAACAAGGAATGCCTTCATTTTTTTGTAGTTTCAGATGTAGGCATTCCATGTGGATGGAGTAAGTGATCTCTGCAGTATCTTGCACGTCGTCTGGTTACGAAGGGCCATAGCTGTTCTGGGACCTGACTGTAGATCAACAACACTTGCGGTGCCAGCTTTCTGAACAGGGACCATGCCTCACTTGCGCTACAATGTTGATGCACAAGCAGCATAAAACAAACTCCCTCAGCAACTCTGACACCAGGAGGCACTTAGAAGTATCTTTGTTTATTGATTGGACTACTGCTGCATTGTCACACCATAGCACCACCTGTTGACAACTGAGCGCTTTGCCCTAGATGTGCATGGTGATTATGATGGGGAAAACCTTGAGTAATGTGATGTTCTTGGTTTAGCTGCCTGTTGTGGTCTGGCCAATGTGCTGCACCCAAAGATTCCCTAAAATAGCCACCAAAACTGATACCTCCTGAAGCGTCCGAGTATAGCTGAAGGTTGTCGCTGCTAACCATCCTGGGAAGCCATGCTGAAACATCATTAAAGTCCTTGAGAAACTTCAACCACAATGCTAAATATTCCATAATTGGCCTGCTTATCCACAAGCAGTGGTGGTTGTGAACCAGACCTACCATGGACTGGATTCATCGCAAAGATCATAGAAAAACTAGTCAATAACCAACTGTCAGACTACCTGGAAGACCACAACATTCTTCAACCTACGCAATATGGATTCCACAAATCTTTAAACACAAAGACCCTCCTCATCTCCCTCACAGATCACCTTCTCATGGGGCTGGACACTGGTCACTCCTTCCTTCTTGTACTTCTTGACATCTCGGCTGCATTTGACACGGTGAATCACTCTATCCTCCTCAAACTTCTCGCAAACATCGGGATAACAGGAACAGCATTCAAATGGTTTGACTCTTTCCTCAATAACAGAGGATACAAAGTAAAAATCAATAACAAAGAGTCTCAGCGCATCAACTCCACAAGAGGTGTTCCTCAGGGCTCTTCCCTGTCACCCACACTCTTCAATATATACCTGCTCCCCCTCTGCCAGCTACTCACAAAACTAAAACTTAAACACTATCTATATGCAGATGATGTCCAAATCCTGATCCCGATAACCAAAACCCTTTCAAAAACACTTAAATTCTGGGACAACTGTCTTCAAGACATCAACCTCCTCCTAACGAACCTAAACCTAGTGCTGAACACATCTAAGACGGAACTGCTCCTTATTTCTCCAAACCTCAGTGATAACCTTCACCTATCCCATACCAACACCCTGGTCAGCCAAGCTAGAAATCTCGGCGTCTTAATTGATAACCAGCTAAATCTAAAGAGGTTCATCAACAACACAACCAAGGACTGCTTCTTTAAACTTCAGGTGCTAAAGAGACTCAAACCGCTTCTGTATTTCCAGGACTTTAGATCAGTACTACAAGCCATCATTTTTTCCAAATTAGACTACTGCAATTCAATTCTACTAGGTCTTCCCGCTTCCTCCACCAAACTGCTGCAAATGCTGCAAAACCCAGCCGCCAGAATCTTATCAAACGCCAACCGTAGAGACCACATCACGCCTATCCTAAAAAATCTGCATTGGCTTCCTATAAGCTTCAGAATCTTACACAAATGTCTCACCATCATTCACAAATCAGTTCACAACCAAACCCCCATCGATATCCCAATACCCACTCACTCTACACACGTCACTAAGACCAAACAGAGAAGCCTACAAGGGATCGCTTCACCCCCCCCCCACCCCAGCCAAATCCACACTCCACTCTGCCACTAAAGAGAGATCATTCTCGACAGCGTCACCGAACATTTGGAACTCCATGCCCCCTGACCTTAGATTAGAACCCTGTCTACTGACATTCAGAAAAAAAGTGAAGTCTTGGCTATTCCAACAAGCCTTCCCTTAATCTGGGACCTCCCCATCTACAGATTCACTCCAAGGCTCTCTAGTCTCCGCTTCCCCCTGGACCGCTTTTATAAATATTGCTGTATTGGCTACACTTGTAAATATTGCTGTATAGGGCTGCATTTGTAAATATTGCTGTTTATGGTTTAGTTCCGAGTTCTTCTGCCATCTGGCTCCTCTTATTCCCAGTTTTGAGTACCCCTGTTTTATTGTAACTTTTGTTTATTCTTGGATATGTTAATGTTATTCCCCCATGTTCCATGTAAACCGATCTGATTTGATCCTTATCAAGAATGTCGGTATAAAAAAACACTAACTAACTAACTAAATAAATAAATTAAATGGTACAGGAATATCCTGCCCATAGGAATACCTTGCATGGCAAAGGCCAGGCTACCTATGAGGGACCTCATGTTCCTCAGTATGACTTCCTGCTGTGCATGGTGATAGACACAAAATCAGTCAGTCTGGCTAACTTGTCGGCTGGGAGTCTGGATTCCATTCGTGTGGAATCGAGCTCAATCCCAAGAAAGTAAGAATGGTTGTCAGACCTCGAGTCTTGTTCTCTGTCAAAGGGACACCAGACCTGTGGGCCAACTCGTGAAAAGTGTCAAACAACTTAACACATTGGGATGTACTCCCCCTTCCTATAAACAGGAAATCATCTAAGTAGTGAATTAATGATCCTAGTCCAGATGCCTCCTCAGTTGTCCAATATAAGATGGTACTGAATGTTTCAAAGTAGGCGCGCGAAATCAAGCATCCCATTGGCAGACATTTGTCATAATAGAAAGCCCCCTCATAATGGAATCCGAGAAGTGGAAAACTGCACGGGTGTACTCATAGAAGGCAAAAATCAGACTCTATATCCGCTTTTGCCATGAGAGCACCCTGTCCACAGGACCTGAGTAAATTCAATGTGCTATCGAAAGACGCATACTGTACCAAGCAGTATTCAGAGGGACTATGGTCATTTACAGAAGTCCCCATAGGGTAAGAAAGGTTATGTATAAGCCTGTATTTCCCAGGCTTTTTTTGTGGGATGACTGCTAATGGAGACAAAATGAGATGCTCCAATGGGGGCTTGGCAAAAGGGCTGGCAATCTGCCCTCGCTGAGTCTCCTTTCTAAGTTTTCCCTGATGATGCTGGCCAACTTGCTTGCCGCAGGGGCACTGACCACCTAAACAGATTGCAGCTGACCCATGTGAGATATAACAAACCATCTTGGAAACTGCTCAGTAAGGTATTCACCCCCTCCCTATCCGGGTAACATGCCAACCAGGGAAGCATTGCCTGCCAAATTTATCGAGGTTTGGGCGATAACCCAGCTACGCCCCTTACTTTTCCTTTCGCTAACATTTGTTACCTGGATGAGGTGCTATGCACCGATTACAGATGTGCTTACATCTGCAATCAGTGGCAGAGCATGCTCCTCAGTTGTATCTCCAGCAAACATCGCTAGGGACATGTGTGCGCTTGGATTTCCCCCCACACACTTGCTCGCTGTGAAAGGACTACAAGTTTGCTTTGGAATCGAACACCAGCGCCATCTATTTTGTGAGCCAAAGGCTGACATCCTGCCGTCCCCAAAACACAGGAGACTTACTGGCCATTCTCTCATTCATCATAATTAAGCCATGCATACCTGCTATGCTCTTTATAAGCACCCAAGATAGTATCCAAGTATTTAAACAAGAGCTGAACGGCAACGGGTTCTGCATGAATGCGCACACCCAGTTAATAATCTCTCTTTCTGTGGGCTTGACTGCATCCAGTTTCCTCCTCCGCTTTCTTAATGCGCCCCTCTGGGGGCGCCATGCAATATTTAAATTTAAATTAGGGGGTCACATTAGCAAGGAGGCACTAGGGACACTTGCGTGCCCCTAGCGCCTCTTTACTAAGGAGAGCCCGAGTGCATCGGCCCTCTACTGGTTAGGAAAACTGATGCCGAGTTTATCGACGTCGGTTTTCCTAAACACCGCACATCCAGGAGGGTTCAGGAAACGGACGCTTCTCAATTGAGTGTCCATTTTCTGCACCTGACTGCCAGCGTTATTTTTTACTTTTTATTTTTTGGTTAAATTTATATACTATTTCCTCCTACTTAATATCGCAACGACATTAAGTAGGAGGCAGTACAGAAAAGCAGGCAGGCATTAATTTCTGATCACTAAATATGCGTCCTAGATGCACTTTTTTTTTTTTTTTTGCATCTGGAGTGAATGCCTAATAGCCTCAATCATATGCATTTGCATGTGATTAGCACTATTATATTCACTTTGCGCTGGATGTGCGTTGTACAGGCGCTAATCCCCTTATTGCATAAGGGGATTAATTAGCGCCAATACAACCCGCGTCCAACTTCGGGTTATACAGTGCGCTTGGTTGAGCGCACTGTATTTCACCGGCTTCTTAGTCTGGCTCAGCTTTCTATGCCCCTCTAACAACCTGTGTCTGATGTGATGTCAAGGGCCTTAGATACAGATTCCCAAAGTTTGTGATCTGCTCCAGACAGCTCTGAGAGCCATACAGTGTCCTCCTAGTCTAATCTTCTTGCTAAAGATGAGGAACACAAACATCTGGAAGAAGAGAAAGAAGACCTGGATGATCCATTGCATGAGGAAAATGAAGACTGCCTATGTCTCATGCACTTGCACTTATCCCTTTACTTACACTTCCTTTGAGAAAACTTATCAATGAGCCATGAAGAAGACTTACCATGCTCCTTGGTTAGCTGCAGCACTGGTGCGGGAATCTCTGTTGGTAGATTTGAAGCCTGGAGTCTGCTACCGGCATTGCTGAGATGGGGCTCAGCTGAGCACTCTAGTGATGTATACTGACTCTGATTGTATTTCTCATCCCACACAGGTTAATATGGGCTGCTTGGTGGTGCTGAAAGGGCATCCCTGTGTCCAATGTGCCTGTGCCTTTGGTATTATGGAAAGAAGTGACTGAACTCATAAGAGTCCCTACCACTACCAGGATATGTTGAGTAATCCTGGTAGTAGTGACAAGGAGATCTGAATACTGCTGGGAGATAATGAGGGCAATTTCCCACATGGACCGGGAATCAAAGTAGAAAGGGCTGTCCTTCAGATAATGCCTAAAACCATTTGGATCTCTTGGGAAATTACTGCTGTTATTTGGCCTCTTGTAGAGCCTATACCGTGAACTAGGACTTCCATGGAAACATTCGGAAGACGACTAGGAATCTGGCCAAGCTGGGGATCTGTGTCGTGGTTCTTCCCTTGGGCTGCGCATACTCCTAACACTAGCCTCACAAGAAGGTGTCAAGGTCTGTTCTATGCAGCCAATGGGGTTTTACACACCTGTTTGAAGCACTGGAGTAGGACAGAATGACGGGATGATTTCAGGTGAGAGAGCCAATTGGTCCTTGGTTGTGTCAGCTGGGAGTATCCTAGTGGTTAGAGCAGTGGGCTTTGACTCAGAAAAACCAGCATTCAAATCCCACTGTCACTCCTTCTGACTTTAGGCAAATCATTTATCCCTCTATTACCTCAGGTACAAATTTAGATTATAAACCCTGTGGGGATAGAGAAATACCTATAGTACCTGAATATAATCTGCTTTGATGTACACTATGGGGCGGATTTTCAGAGCCCTGCTCGCCTAAATCCGCCCAAATCCGGGCGGATTTAGGCGAGCAGGGCCCTGCGCGCCGGTGAGCCTATTTTACATAGGCCTACCGGCGCGCGCAGAGCCCCGGGACTCGCGTAAGTCCCGGGGTTCTCCGAGGGGGGCGTGTCGGGGGCGGGCCCGGTCGTCGCAGCGTTTAGGGGCGTGTCGGCAGCGTTTTGGGGGCGGGTACAGGGGCGTGGTTACGGTCCGGGGCGGTCCAGGGGCGTGGCCGCGCCCTCCGTACCCGCCCCCAGGTCGCGTTCCGGCGTGCTAGCGGCCCGCTGGCGCGCGGGTATTTACTTCTCCCTCCGGGAGGCATAAATCCCCGGAGAAAGGTAAGGGGGGGGGGGGGTGTAGACAGGGCCGGGTGGGTGGGTTAGATAGAGGAAGGGAGGGGAAGGTGAGGGGAGGGCGTTAGAGGATTCCCTCCAAGGCCGCTCCGATTTCGGAGCGGCCTTGGAGGGAACGGGGGTAGGCTGTGCGGCTCGGCGCGCGCCGGCTATACAAAATCAATAGCCTTGCGCGCGCCGATCCAGGTTTTTAGCGGATACGCGCGGCTCCTCGCGTATCTACTAAAATCCCGTGTACTTTTGTTGGCGCCTGGAGCGCCAACAAAAGTAGGCCAATTCGCATTATTTGAAAATCTACCCCTATGAAGTGTTGCAAAGCAGAATATAGAAATCTAATAAATAAATAAACCTTGATATTAAGTGCACCAGAACTGCCATTGCATCTCCCCTGTGCTTTTTCTCCTTGACCCCCCCCTCTGCTTTGTTGATTCAGCCGAATTCTGTTTTCTTTTCAGAGTTTTTACGACTGCTTCCCCACCTCTTCAAGACCTTTCCACATCCACCTTTGCTCCTTGAGGTGGCCCAGGTGCCCTACCTCCTCCCCGTTGGCTCTGGCTCCCATCTGGTCGGAAATGCCAGCAGACAGGGGAACTATAGGATCGGAATCTGAAGGGTCCAGCCAAATGGGCACCTCAATGATGGGGGCGCCTAGAACATCCATAGTGCACTGTGCTGAGGTCTGCCGAGCCATAGCCAAGGAGTTGGACCTCAGGGATATCTGTTTCAAATGTTGGCAGCACCTCCACTTAGAATAGGCATAAGCCTGTTTTGAATTGGCCAAATTGTAGTAAATAATGGGCAGCCTTGTCTGCGGTTCCAGCTCTCAGCTGGGTGGTAGGAAGGCTCTTTCAACCTTTGTATGGTGATGTGGAATGTAATATACTGAAATCTTAAATACTCCATTTGGAACATTGGATTTTTTTTCCTTTCCATTCAAATACAAAGTTTGTCATTTTCCAATAATTTCACCCCCTGTTGAAGCCTGTGGGGGTGAAACATTTGGCCTTTCTTGGGGTTTCTGATAGAGGGAAGATTTCTTAAGTGTACTATAGATGTTAGCATAGATTGCAGTAACAAGCCAGCTAAGGATCGATTCTTATGTGAAGACAGGATAACATCTGCATATTCAACATTAACTGTTATAAATAGTTCATCTAAGGATTGTTTTAATTGGACTCTAACTTTTTATGACATTTACACATTTTTATACTTGAAATTGTGCTATTTTGATATCTTGCATTTTTATATACTGATTTGAATTTTTTTAATATGCTCTAATAAAAGTTGCTTGATTTTTGCATAAGTGTTCTGCAATAATAATCTTTATTTTCATATGAATTTCTGAACACTTTAGGTTTTTGTTTGCTAGTTTCCTTTGCTTTACTATATATATATATATATATATATATATACCAACAAATTTCCCAACAAATTCTTGTTAGGATAGGGGATGGGATGTAATGACATCTAAAGGACATACACCACTAGTAGTCGATTAAACTGTTTATTAAGGAATGTGATTGAAGATACAACATTGAAGATAGTTGAAGTACTAAGTGGTGTATCTTTTCCATTGATCTGCTTTAACGTCAATGACAGAGGGGGGATTATTTAACTAATCAGGGTCAGCTTGAGGGTTATACTAGAATAGGATGGAGGGTTTATAAATATTAAGGTTTGTGGTGAGGTTTTTAGTAAATTGTATCTCATAATTTGTAAAACATACATTTGTTTGTAATCATAAATAAATTTTTATAGGATTAAAAATAGCCATATCCTTTGAAATATTTTATTACATGTTACAACAGTGCTTTATATCCTAACAAGAATTTGTTGGGAAATTTGTTGGTATATAAGCCTTAGCACTAGGGGAGACATTATTGCCAAATAATTTTTTGGTTTTATATATATATATATATATATATATATATACAGTAATATATATTATATATAATATGTATAATAATATATATATAATAATATATATATAGTAAAGCAATAATAATCTTTATTTTCATATGAATTTCTGAACACTTTAGGTTTTTGTTTGCTAGTTTCCTTTGCTTTACTATATATATATATATATATATATATATATATACAGTAATATATATTATATATAATATGTATAATAATATATATATAATAATATATATATAGTAAAGCAAAGGAAACTAGCAAACAAAAACCTAAAGTGTTCAGAAATTCATATGAAAATAAAGATTATTATTGCAGAACACTTATGCAAAAATCAAGCAACTTTTATTAGAGCATATTAAAAAAAATTCAAATCAGTATATAAAAATGCATATATAATTTTTTTTGGATGAGAATACAGCAGGACCAACCAGGAGGAGTGGCATCAACAAGCAGCATGGCCCATTGAGGAAGGAGTCCCCAAGTGGGGCACCATCATGGGGGGGCCAGCCTCCAGCTCCCCAAAAAGATAATCTATGGTAAGGTGGGGGCAACTGCCTACACGAATGCATCGCACGCCCGGTTACTAGCAGTACTTGCACATCTGTGCTGGGGAGGCACCCATTTCTTGAGTGCTGCCATTTCTTGTAGGCTATTCAGATCCTAATCACATCTTGCCTTCTACTTCTGATGTACCAATAATGGAGCAGGGACTAAGACAACTATTAGCGAATCCTCACAATTTCATTCACTTACATCAAGTGAGGGGAGTTAAATAGCATTCAGATATTCTATTATTTTAACCTTTTCCACCTCATCCTCAGAAGATTACAGGGATTTGTACTAATAGGGCCAGATTTTCAAAAGCATTTACTCGAGCAAAACTGGTTTTTGCTCGAGTAAATACACTTTACTCAAGTAAGTGGGCTTTTCAAAATTGCTACAATATATGCCATTGAATTGTCCATAGGATTTACTCAAGTAAGTGCACTTTACTCGAGTAAATAGCTTTTGAAAATTGCTACGATAGTATGTCACATTTACATGTGTAACTCCTTTGAAAATTACCCCCATAATGTATTTTTTCACCATCTTGACAGTATACACAGTGGGCCGGAGTTTAAAAGCCCTATGCGCACTTAGCTATTTTATAAAGGCCCAGCGACGTGCATAAAGCCCCAGAACATGTTTAAGTCCCTTGGCTTTACTAAAGGGGCAGTGCGGGGCTTTACTAAAGGGGCGGGACCAGAGGCTTCTGGTACAGCGGCCATTTGCTGCTGTGCCGGGGATTGCGCGCGCAACTTACTTCAGCCCCAGAGCTGAAGTAAGTTTTGTAGTATTAACGTGCCGCGGTATATAAATCACGAAA
Organism: Rhinatrema bivittatum; assembly: GCF_901001135.1. Classification (NCBI taxonomy): domain Eukaryota; kingdom Metazoa; phylum Chordata; class Amphibia; order Gymnophiona; family Rhinatrematidae; genus Rhinatrema; species Rhinatrema bivittatum. Next base: position 55,631,165 of record NC_042623.1, read on the forward strand.
TAATAAAAGAAAATTGAAGAGACAGGTAGGGGGAAAAGGGCGGGGGAGGGAAGGGAAGGTGGGGTAGGGAATGGGGGAAGGCAGCTCGGCTTGGCGCGTGCAAGGTGCACAATTGTGCACCCCCTTGCGCGCGCCGACCCCCGATTTTATAACATATGTGCGCATGTTATAAAATCGCATGTCCATGTGCACGCGCCGGGTAGCGCATGCACATGGGCACACTTGCGTACGTTTAAAAATCTACCCCAATAGTTTTATTGCCCTCTTTTAATTCTCTTGATAGCGAATAAGGGTTTTATTGGGATCAGGGCCTTCAGAATTTTATCACTAAAATTTAATTGAACATTGTGATGCAAATAAACCTCAACTTCCAGAAATACCCAAATAAAGCACAATTTTTTTTGGATCACATATATAACAGTATGGATCTGTGCACAATGAAGAAAATACTTTTATGAACCCAAACACAATGATCTTTGCCTAGAATCATCTACACACTGATCTGAACTTTTTGTATCCTGCGGAGGATTCTATAAGAATAATGTTTTTTCAAATCATGGAAGTATATTAATTTCTCTTTGGTATTCTTTAGCTTAACCTTCTGGGTCTTTTGTCATTTGTGGGTCAGATAAATAACTCTCACCTGGCCACTTATTTAAACTGGCTATTTGGGGACTTTTCTTATATGTAAAACCTGCTCTGTTCATCCGATATGTGAACAGATGAAAGACATTTTAACCTGTAAAGCTGATACTTGTTTATATTGAAGTAAACTTGGGTGAGTACTGCTTTCGTTGGTGTCAAGCTTTTCCTTTAGTCAAAAATTGTGACAAAGAGCCACGTTAAGATAATGTCACCAAGCCTGACGCTGAACCAACCAGGAGCAGTGGCGCAATCAAGCAGTGCGGCCCATTGAGGAAGGAGTCTGTGTGTGTCCCCCCCGGGTACATGATCCCACGATGCCGGCACCATAATGGCAAGTGGGTCGGCTGTGCACTTTTGAAAGAGTTTTCTTTTACCTCTATATTGTTCAGTGAAAGCTCTTTTAAGAAACAAGACAAGTTCCAAAGATGCAGAAATATTTATTTTTATTAATTTATTGGCAACAGTTAAAGTAAAGAGACAGCACTAAATACCCTGTTAGCAATGCAATCTCAGGTCATAAAGACTAATTAATCAAAATCTCAGGTCATAAAGATTAATAAATCAAAATGTATACACATAAAGTCCGTAAACGTTTATAATACACAACACACTTTAATTAGCACTGTTTGAGGGTAGAATAAAAGAATGAGTTTATAAATTATGGGGCAGATTTTAAAACCTGCGCGCGGGCGTAAATTTGTTCGTGCAACCCGGCGTGAACAAATCTACGTCCGATTTTATAACATTCACGTGCAGCCGCGCACATGTTATAAAATCCAGGGTCGGCGCACGCAAGGGGGTGCACAGTTGTGCAACTTGCGCGAGCCGCGCCGCACAGCCTGCCTCCGTTCCCTCCGAGGCCGCTTCGAAATCAGAGTGGCCTCGGAGGGAACTTTCCTTCCGCCCCCCGCACCTTCCCCCTCCCTTCCCGTACCTAACTTGCCTCCCAGCCCTACCTAGAACTCCCCCTTACCTTTATTGAAGAAGTTACGTCTGCCTCCTGGCAGGCGTAACTTACGCGGGCCGGCTGCGAGCATAACGGCAAATGGCCGCTGTGCTTGGAGGCTCAGGCCACGCCCCACCCCCGGACCGCCCTGTAACGCCCACTCCCCGCTCCTTTTTGTAAGCCCCGGGACATACGCACGTCCCGGGGCTTGCGTGCGCAGCCGAGCCTATGCAAGATAGGCTCGGCACGTGCAGGGGCAGGCAGAGGCAGCTTTTTGGGGGTTACGCGTGTATCTACGCACGTAACCCTTTGAAAATCTGCCCTATACCCTCTCCTCCCTTCCCCCAGCCAGTTTGGGTTAAAATGTTGACTATATAAATGTTTTTTTTTAATTTTTGCTTTTTATATCTGATTTTTGACTTATATGCTTGTATTGATTGGCAATCAACATTTCCCAATGCAAGGTTCACTTGTTCTAATATGAATTCTCAGAAACTGAAAGTTCAAACAATCTACTCATTTACAAACCATTCAGAGGGATCTACACATGGAATTCGTAAAAGTTACCAACACAGAACACACTTGAATCAGCATTGTTTGATTGCAGATTAATGATTTTAAAATGAGTTTGTTAATCACATTTGCAATTTAAATAAAAGTGATATGTGATTATAGCTTTACAGAAATAATGCTCTTCTTGGGATTACGGCATTGGCCAAACTGTGAGACATTTACAACTGGTAGTAATATTGTATTCATAATCATATGTGTCATTACTAGTCGTGTTTGTATTATTAAGAGCACATGATGTCTTTGTCATACTGGCCACTGTACAGCAATTTCCGGTTACCGATATCATTCTGGAATTGTAACTAAACCTAAAAAATAATGTAATTTATAAATAATATCAATAGCAAAGGCCATAACACATGATGATCAAACCTAAGATTATTGTTAACAGTGATAAAAAGAATTTGATATTCACAAACCAAGTCCTACATGAAAACAATAATTGGCTGATTTGTCATTAAAAGGAAACACATAGCTAAGGAAATTCAATAAACATAAATTAATAATCAATAATGCAATTGCAGAGTTGTGAGACTGATCAAGTGACACCATATACCAGAGGTGGCCAAACATTCTTTGCTAGTCTTTCTCTTTCGTCCATTCTGTTCCCATCAGTCTCTCTCAATCCTCCCAACAGTCTCTCTCTTTCTCAATTTTCCCACCCTGTCCTTGCCAGTGTCTCTCTCTGTTGGAGTCATTTTTTGTTACTTTTGCTGAGGATGTATATAGAGGGTAGACCATATGGATTCAGAGTTTTCATCCAGACACAAACTAGTTTGAAGGCCACAAGCCAACCTCGGTGTGAACTCCTATTTACTGTTTTGCACTGTGAAATGTTTATGAACAGGCAAGAGTCTGTTTAGTTATTAAGAACATAAGAACAAAAAAAAATGCCATACTGGGTCAGACCAAGGGTCCATCATTCTGCTAGGTTTATGATGAGAAAGCAGTTACATCTGAGATTTGATAAGAAATCAGAGGGAGGAAACATCAATACTTTCAAAAGCATTTTTAATGTATAAGGAGAGAGAGAGGAGAGAGTGGCTCCTGGACGTGATAGCACAGGCGGAGCTGTTGGAAACACGTAAGCTTATAAACTATCACGTCCAGGAGCCTCTCTCTCTCTCTCTCTCTCTCTGTATGCATGCATGCATGCATGTATGTATATATATATATATAAGGGATGTGAATCATTTTTCTGACGATTGAAAATATCGTACGATATTTTCAAAGTCGTCAGAAATCAGGGGCTCCCCGAAACCGATAGGAAAATCCCATGAAATTGTTCGTGGGGTTCTCTTATCGTTTTGGGGGAGGGTGGGAAAAACTGCACACAAAAGCAACCCCTAAACCCCGACCCTTTAAAAGAGATCCCTTAGCTTCCCCCACCCTCCCCCCCCCAAAACATTTTACAAGTACCTGGTAGTCCAGTGGGAGTCCCGGGAGCGATCTCCCGCTCTCGGGCTGTCGGCTGCCACTAATAAAAATGGCGCCGATGGCCCTTTGCCCTTACCGTGTGACAGGGTATCCGTGCCATTGGCCGGCCCCTGTCTCATGGTAGGAGCACTGGATGGCCTGCGCCATTTTTAAAGATGGCACCGGCTGTCCATGGTAAGGGCAAAGGGCCATCGGCACCATTTTTATTAGTGGCAGCCGACGGCCCGAGAGCGGGAGATCGCTCCCGGGACTCCCACTGGACCACCAGATACTTGTAAAAAGTTTTTGGGGGGGTTGGGAGGGTGGGGGAAGCTAAGGGATTTCTTTTAAAGGGTCGGGGTAGGTTTTTTGTTTATCGGCTTGGGCACAGCCAATTAAAAAAAACCCTGATGGCGCCGCATAAAAAAAAATTAACGATGTGAATCGGAACCGGAACGGATTCCGATTCACATCTATAATATATATATATATATATATATATATATATATAATTATTTTATTTGTTCTATCCTCCTATTGCTCAATTAAACTTACTTTCCTAAGTACCTGGAACTTTGATGTACTGAATCAAAGTTTGTGTGTGAATCTTTGTGTAGGGAATAAGCTCCTGGATTCAAGCCCCTCAGGTATAATTCCAGTAATTGTATGTTTTTATATTATGTAAGCCCCTGAGAAAATTCTGTGTGCATACAGGTAATAAGCCCCTCAGGTAGTACCCAGTGTAGACCTCAGTGAGATTAGCTCCCCAGGTCAGAGCCCCTGGGCAGAATGCTAGTGTGCACGGTCTGAACCCAGAACACTCTCTCTCTCTCTCTCTCTTTCTCTTCATCCTGTTGCCATGGTCTCTTTCAATACCATCCTGGTCTACTACTCTCTCTGCCCTACCACCCTGTTCCTACAAGTCTCTCTCTCAATTCCCCTAACCTGTCCTGCCACTCTGTTTCCACAAATTTCTCTTTCAATTCCACACCAGTTCTTCTGTCCTGCCACCCTGTTCCTAAAATTGTCTCAATTCCCCACCTGTCCCTATCTCTCACTCTGTCCTCACCAATCTCTCTTGTAGTCCCTCCACACTATACCCACCAGTGTCTCTCAATCCTAAATTGAAATACACACATACATCCTCCCACCCTGTTCTTTCCAGACTCTCTCTCCGCAGCACCAGCATAGCACCCCAAGGCTAATAGCAATATTGGGGGTTAGTGGTCCCAACATAATATTACATACCCACCCCTTTTTCCCTCTACTCCAAGCCTCTCTCTCCTCTCTGCCTCCCACTGTCCTCTCTCCTCCCCTACTTTTATGTCAAGCACCAGTACCCCATTCTCTGCTTCTCTTTTCTCTCTCTGCCTTCCCTTCATTTCCTCTCCCTGGCTATCTCTCCTACATCCTTGACCATCATCCCTTTTGGATCTCACCCCCCCTCCTTTCCATACCATACTGTGTGTTTCTGTCACTCACACACTCCTTCACAATCACACCTCTGACTTTCTCTCACACCTCCACCCCATTATACCTTTGATTCTGGCTCTATCATTCTCGCTCTCACTGTCTCATTAATTACCTCTGTCTCTCTCGCCCTCTCATACACCATTTTTGCTTTTTCACTCTCCCATAACCACTTCTGGCTTACTTTACCTTACAGACGCCCATTCTATCTTTCTTAACCTCTCCAATGTCTGTCCCCCAGTTCTTTGAAACCCCCTTCTAACCCCATTCCTGCCATTCTTATTTACCCTTGATTCCCCCCCATGCTACTTCACATATGGTCCCCCTTCAGACATGGCTCTCATGCAGCCACCTTAACCAAGCCCTCTCTCTGTCCCTCTGTTTCTTTATCCTAGCCTGGTCCTCTGACAAATGATGCAGAATATAAGTCAGCATGGACTTTGTAAACTTATACCTTCCCAGACTGTCCAATTTGCATTACTGGCTTCAGGGAGATGAGGAGGAAGATGACATTCACTCCTTCCTAACTTCCTCTATGGTATTTAGCTCCTCCTTGTGTTGTTCTCCAGCAATCAACATCTCCTCACCTCTTCCCAAAATGTATCTCTCTCCTCATCTCTCTCAACATTCACTCTTTTTCATGTCACTCGCATCAGTTTTGTTTACCTCTCACTTCCCCAAGCATTCACATCCCTAATCTCCCTAACAATTTGACAAAGTACCTCATGAGAGACTCTTGAGGAAATTAAAAAGTTATGGTATAGGAGGCAATATAATATTGTGGATTTTGAACTGATTAAAAGATAGAAAACACAACAGAGAGTGGGGTAAATGGTCAATTTTCTCAGTGGTGGAAGGTAAATAGTGCCGTGCCCCAGGGATCTGTACTGGGACTGCTGCTTTTGTAACATATTTATAAATGACCTAAAAATTGGAACAATGAGTGACATGATCAAATTTACCGATGATACAAAATTATTCAAAGTTATTAAATCACAAGAGGATTGTGAGAAATTACAGGAGGACCTTGCAAGACTAGGAGACTGGGCATCCAAATGGCAGATGTTATTTAAAGTGGAAAAGTGCAAAGTGATGCATGTAGGGAAGAGCAACCCAAATTATAGCTATATAATGCTAGATTCCACCTTGGGAGTCATCACTCAGGAAAAGGATCTAGACAGTTAACTATTCCTCTACCATTCACCCCCCCCCCCCTCTCCTATCCGTTCTTCTCTTCCCTCTTTTTCTTTCTTAGAGCAACTTTTTTAATCAATTAATTGTTATATTGTAACTTTTTTTTCCTAATTTCACTCCCTCTTCTTCCTTTGTTTTTATGTAAACTGATGTGATGTCCATACGAACTTCAGTATATAAAAGTGTTTAAATAAATGAATAAATATACATAAATAATATGTTGAAATGATTTGCTCAGTAAGTGGCGGAAGCGAAGAAAATAAATAGAATGCTAGGAATTATTAGGAAAGAAACAGAGAATAAAACAAAGGGTGTCATGATGCCTCTGTAACACTCCATTTTGAGACCACACCTTGCATATTGTGTGCAATTCTGGTCATCGCATCTCAAAAAGGATATAGTGGAATTAGAAAAGGTACAGAAAAGTGTTATCAAAATGATAAAGGGGATAGATGAATCCCCTATGAAGATGGGCTAAAGAAGTTAGGGTTATTCAGCTCTTGTCTTGCTCTGTGAAATGTTTATGAATAGCAAGAGTCTGTTAGTATAGTTGCATTCAAAAAAGGTTTGGATAAATTCCTAGGAATAAAAGTCCTTAAACAATTATTAAGGTGGAGTCTGGAAATCCACTGCTTATTCCTGGGATAAGAAGCATAGAATCTATCAATCTTTTGGGATCCTGCCAGGTACTTGTGACCTGGATTGGCCACTGTTGGAAACAGGATACTGGGATTGATGGACCTATGATCTGACCTAGTATGGAAAATCGTATGTTATTTCCCCCTCTTCCACAAAGATTCACTCTCTTTTCTTACCTCAAACCATTCTGGCCTGACTAAAGCTCTGGATGCTTCCCTCCTCTCTTCTGCTGTTAGCTGAATCCTAAGTCCTAAGAGCAAAGTGATCTGCTGGGCTTGGTGCAGTTTTACTCCATCCTCTCCCCCCCCCCCCCCCCCCAGACAGCAGAGCAGAGCAAAGCCCTCTAGTGCTGGTAGCGCGGGGTAGGAGTGGACAGGATGGGGAGGGCTAGAACAGATCTCGCCTCGCCCCCTCCATGCCATCCTCTAGTGCAATGATTCCCAACCCTCTTCTGGAGGCACACCTATCCATTCAGGTTTTCAGAATTGAAACAATGAATATGCATGAGACAGATTTACGAACACTAGGTCTCCATATCCGAAAAACCTGATTGGTTAGGTGTGCCTCCATGAGAGGATTGGGAAACACTATTGTGATGCTACTGGTTGTAGACAGGAGGGGAAGGGAGGGGCAGAGAGGAATGAGCATTGAAAAGTCTCTGCTCCAGCCCCTCCCTCCTGATCCCACAGTAGTCAGCAGCACTGGAAGGTGGTGGGGGAGGGGGGAGGAGCAGAAAGTCTCTTCTCATCTTTGTTTGCTATGTGTGCTTCTTGGTCCAGCTCCTCCCCTCTGCAGTGGTGCTCAGTTGCCATGGAGACAAGAAGGCAAGAGCCACATTTTGCACATGAAAGTGCCACATGTAGCTCTGAGTCATAGATTGGCCACTCCTGCCATATACTATGGTCATTACTTGTGGGTTTTTGTTTTTTTTTAATGAATTGTCATGTAAGAATGTTTCCAGATTTCTCCAGTCACCCAGAAAAATAGGAATCAGTTTCTTCTTTTGTAGCCAAGAATTTTAGACTTTTGGGGTTTAGTTTTCTTTTTGGTTTCCATGGAAATGTTTAATCAAGGAGTTAAATATTGTTTTTCATCCTTTTCAGTTGACTACTTTTGTCAATGATAATACCACAAATGAGCATCTAGTAGGGATGTGCAGCCAGAAAGTATTCGTTGCATTCGGGATATGTATTTTTTGGGGCCCAGATACGTTGCATTCGTTCAATGGCACCCCAATACGTTGATACGTACATTTGTTTTCCGGTTCCCATTAAAGTGAATGGGGGAAGTATTTGCAGCCTATTTTTGGCTGCGGAATTGGGGTTTTATTATCAATTTTGATGAAACTTCTGGGGAGCAATCATCAGAACAACAAAACAGCTCCAAGGTACTTAGAATGTGGCAAAGTGGCACCAAAGTGGCATGAATAGCCGAAGGTTCTTTAAAGGGGAAAAGGGGTACCAGGAGTGGCAAGAAGAGTGCTTTAATAGAGGTTCAAAGCAGCAGCAAGAGTGTCAAAAACACACCACAGTATCAAAAGAGAGCACCAATAAGAGATACATGAACCCTTGAAGGCAGCAGACAGGCAAAGCGGCAAGACAAGTGGCATCAACATCCTACAGCACAATGAAGGAGGAACATAGCAAGCAGAAAGACTAGCACCAACACACTGAGCAACCTTGTTAGTGGCCAGAACACCACAAGGAGTTGAGTGAGTCATCTGGTGTATGACAGCAAGGCACAGAGACAGAGGGTAGATACAGGCTGGCTACACCCGGGGAGAGTTCCCTTTCCTTTGTGCAGGAAAGGGCTCCCTAGAATGGGTTTGCTCCTAGAGTGGGGTGTTTCCGTTGGCATCTAGTGAGCTCTTGCTGGTCTTTTAAAATCTGGTAGAGTTAGCAGATATACAAAAGAGAATTTTCAAGGCCGAGGCGGAGGAAGTTACCATGTAAACAGCGATTCAACATGGGTCAGAGGGTAGATACAGGCTGGCTACACCCAGGGAGAGCTCCCTTTCCTTTGAGCAGGGAAGGGTTCCCCGGAATGGGTTGGCCCTTAGAGTGGAGCATGAGCCTTCAAAGTGTGGTGACCTGGATCAGGGTCTTTGACTGTGGCAAACAGAACACACTGGGGTAGATTTACAAAAAATGCGCGTTCACGTACTTTTGTTGGCGCACCAGTCGCAAACAAAAGTACGCTGGATTTTAGTAGATACACGCGTAGCCGCACGTATCTGCTAAAATCCAGGATCGGCGCGCGCAAGGCTGCCGATTTTGTGCAGCCGGCGCGCGCCGAGCCGCGCAGCCTGCCTCCGTTCCCTCCAAGGCCGCTCCGAAATCGGAGCGGCCTCGGAGGGAACTCGCTTTTGCCTTCCCCTCACCTTCCCCTCCCTTCCTCTATCTAACCCACCCCCCTGGCCCTATCTAAACCCCCCCCTACCTTTGTCCGAGGATTTACGCCTCCCGGAGGGAGAAGTAAATCCCCGTGTGCCAGTGGGCCGCTAGCGCGCCGAGACGCGACCCGGGGGCGGTTCCGGAGGGCGCGGCCACGCCCCCGGACCGCCCCGGGCCGAAACCACGCCCCCGGGCCCGCCCCCGAAACGCCGCGTCCCGCCCCCCAAACACCGACAAAAAATCCCGGGACCTACGCGCGTCCCGGGATTCTGCGCGCGCCGGCAGCCTATGGAAAATAGGCGCTCTGGCACGCAAGGCCCTGCTCACGTAAATCCGGGCGGATTTACGCGAGCAGGGCTTTTAAAATCCGCCCCTATGTGAACTTAATAGCAGGTAATGGACTTCTCCTCCAAGATCTTATCCAATCCTTTTTTAAACACAGCTATACTAACTGCACTAACCACATCCTCTGGCAACAAATTCCAGAGTTTAATTGTGCGTTGAGTAAAAAAAAACTTCCTCCGATTAGTTTTAAATGTGCCACATGCTAACTTCATGGAGTGCCCCCTAGTCTTTCTATTATCCGAAAGAGTAAATTGCCAATTCACATCTACCCGTTCTAGACCTCTCATGATTTTAAACACCTCTATCATATCCCCCCTCAGCCATCTCTTCTCCAAGCTGAAAAGTTCTAACCTCTTTAGTCTTTCCTCATAGGGGAGCTGTTCCATTCCCCTTATCATTTTGGTAGCCCTTCTCTGTACCTTCTCCATCGCAATTATATCTTTTTTGAGATGCGGCGACCAGAATTGTACACAGTATTCAAGGTGCGGTCTCACCATAGAGCAATACAGAGGCATTATGACATTTTACATTTTATTCACCATTCCCTTTCTAATAATTCCCAACATTTTGTTTGCTTTTTTGACTGCCGCAGCACACTGAACCGACGATTTCAATGTGTTATCCACTATGACGCCTAGATCTCTTTCTTGGGTTGTAGTACCTAATATGGAACCAAACATTGTATAACTATAGCATGGGTTATTTTTCCCCATAATCATCACCTTGCACTTATCCACATTAAATTTCATCTGCCATTTGGATGCCCAATTTTCCAGTCTCACAAGGTCTTCCTGTAAATTATCACAATCTGCTTGTAATTTAACTACTCTGAACAATTTTGTGTCATCTGCAAATTTGATTATCTCACTTGTCGTATTTCTTTCCAGATCATTTATAAATATATTGAAAAGTAAGGGTCCCAATACAGATCCCTGAGGCACTCTACTGCCCACTCCCTTCTACTGAGAAAATTGTCCATTTAATCCTACTCTCTGTTTCCTGTCTTTTAGCCAGTTTGCAATCTACGAAAGGACATCGCCACCTATCCCATGACTTTTTACTTTTTCTAGAAGCCTCTCATGAGGAACTTTGTCATACGCCTTCTGAAAATCCAAGTATACTACATCTACCAGTTCACCTTTATCCACATGTTTGTTAACTCCTTCAAAAAAGTGAAGCAGATTTGTGAGGCAAGACTTGCCTTGGGTAAAGCCATGTTGACTTTGTTCCACTAAACTATGTCTTTCTATATGTTCTGTGATTTTGATGTTTAGGACACTTTCCACTATTTTTCCTGGCACTGAAGTCAGTATGATAGTTTTTAATTTGTATAGATAGAATTTTTAAGTATTGTGAGGATTTGGAGATATGTTCATTAATAAATAATATTTAAATGGTGAATACAATATATTGATGTAAGAGAAAATATATTGTGCTGCCATTGTCATCATTACCATTTATCTTATGTGGATGACATTACCATTTATGTTATGTGGATGACATCCAATTTACTCTGAATTGGGAATGTAATGTAATGCTAGGCTGAAAAAATTGACAATGTTTAGTTTCAATAAATAAATGGATATCTTGCAATAGGCTTCTGTTAAACCCTCAAAAGACAGAGAACCTTTGGATTTAGAAAGCTTCTATGAATGTGATTCCATCCAAAATTTAAAAACTAAAGCCCCCACACCCCTAGGCTTCTGGCCTTCCTTCGCCTCGTATCTTATCCAGGATCCATAAGTCCAAATGAGCAGGAGTGATCCTTGGGCACTCCTGCCCTGCTGGATTAATACTTACTAATGGCACTGACCATCCCTGAAATTCTGCAAAATGGTACTGTCCTCAGGACTGGTTGGCTCCATTTTTATTGAAATACAATATTTTTACTGAAGTACAATAAAATGTTGCCAGAGTCAGGGCCAGCAAGTAACATTTTTAAATATTGACCTGGGAAGCTCCAGAAGCTCCTTGGGACTGGATCCCACAGATAGGGAAGATGGGTCCGGGTATATAAGGGGGATAAGGCTTAAGTTGGGGAGAGGGCTTTAAGTTTTAATTTTGGTGTGCCAGCACTGAACTTTTTTTCAGCAAGGCCTGGGCTCGGACTGAAGTCATCTTGTTTAAAAATGAAAGAAAATGAAAATAACTGAAACTTAATTTGTTCTACTTTTGTTTTCAAAATGAAATGAAACAAGTGCATCCCTCATGTGATGCAATCATTACGTTGGATGTGTGTGTGTGGAGGAGGAATTGGTGTTAAAAACTGGGGAAAGTTCTTGGGTAGCTGTGAATGAAGGCTCAATGTACTAACAGAAGCTGGTTCAGACTGCGCTGGAAGTTCAAAGGAGCAGGAGAAAAATAGCAGGCCAAAAATAATTAGAGGGCAACGTGTACTGAGTATGATAATTTAACAAATATAATCAAGAGGGTATGAAGGCATGGGAGTCTCAATGTTGCTGAGTGGTAAATTAACATTATATGAAGCTATCATGTAAAACACTTGAGCAATCACAAACTCGTGTTTCGTATCTGCTTGTAGTCAACATATTCTTAAATACTGTATTTATTAAAAAATATCCAAAGCCAGATTTATTTTTAATTAAAAATCAAATACTATTAATATGGAAGAAAAAATAGGTAGATATTTAAATTCTTACGTCAGTCCTGGTTTGCATGTACCGATACAACGTGCCAATGGAACATTTCCTTTATATTTGTTGTTTTCTTTTGTATTCTGATTGGAAACAGTAACCGTTGCCATCATAAGCATTGCTTCAACTCTGCAGGTATCATTACCTACAAAAAGTGAAACATCAGATATGAAACTTTGTAATGAAATACAGGATTGCTAGAGCTATGCTATTTCATATTTCTCTCTATTTCCTCACTGCTATCCCTTTCCTGCCTGTAATGGAATTACTTGGGCTGAGTCTGACTCCAAGGATTTTCTCAGACGTTAGGCCTTTAATGAATTCAGAATTTTTAAACAGACACATTTCACATGACTGTATCTTCTGTGAGAACAGAAGAGGCAAACTCCTGGTATGCAAACGAGCTCGGGGGGGGGGATTCTTGACTTGGACTGTGTTAAGGAAAACATCCTGCTTTTCTGCTAATATGATTCCATATATGCAAATGGAAGGGTATAACTGGTAGAGACAGGGAAAGAAAAATGTCAAAAGATACAGACAGCAAGAAAGAACCTTCACCGAAACAGAGAGAACAGCTTAGTAAAACAGTTATCTTCTCAGCTTATCTCCACAACACTTATCTTCACCACTTAGTAAAACACTTCTCTTTTACCCACACCCAACACAAGACAGTGTTTCGATGTCTGCTTCAGGGGTATCAGAGCATGGCATTTACTCATCCATAACGGCATGTCAGGTATGGGTGCAAGAACATTGTATCAAAGATAAATGTTTTACTAAGTTAATTTATATGTAATTCAAAAATAAGTACAACACTATATGCAACAAAATATGGCCAAATATGGAGACCGATGATTATAAAGAAGAACAAGTGTTTTGGTGATTTACCTTCAGGACTGATGGTCTCCTTGTAAACTATTTTGATATGTTTGTTTTAATGGTCATTTTTGTGAGATAGTCTACATTTTACCACTGTTGGTTTTTCTTTTTCACACTGAAAAAATATCCAACAAGGATACGTAAAATCGCCAAATCTGAATTTGAGTAGACATGCCCAATTTGCAGCATCTGCAGTAATCAAACTCAACACAGGTTGTTGTAGATTGGTAAATCCAAAGCAAATCCATGTTGCCTCTATTGGATTTCATCCAAATTCACTGGGAACAATTCTAACTCGTTTTCATAGGGATTCTGAAGAGAATTACTTTTAACTTGATAATGCTTATACTTTCCCTACTTTCTTCAGCTGGATCCTTCTTCCAACTGAAGAAAGCATTTTCGCTAAAACAGCCTCTTTTACCTCACCTTTTAACCATGCTGGTAATCATTTGACTTTCCTTCCACATTTCTTAATGTGTGAACTGTGCTTCTAAGATGGTATTTTTAAACTATGTCCACATCTGTTATATACTCTTAACCTTTGCAGGTGCACGTTTCAGTTTTTTTCTATTTTTCTCTCCAGTGCCTTTGAAGAGCCTCTAGTGTTATCGCCTGTGGGGAGAGCTGTATAGATTCTCTTTCTAGCCACAGTTCTTCCTCTAAAAGGGATTTTTCACTAGAATATGCTAGGTTTTTACACAATGTCTTCTGTGCTATACAGAGGGCCTGGTTATGGAGGGGGGGGGGGCCCTCTGGAAACTCGAGTTCAGGCTATTCAGCTCCTGGATGGCCTCAGTGAAGTGGAATAGATTATCAACAGTACTTAAAGGTGCTGAGAGTGTTTCTGAGAAGGTGTTCCCTCCTTTGGACCTGGAGGGAATTTTTGCTGACAGCTGTGGCTCCATGGAAGATGGCAATTGATCTTTAAAAAGGGAAGGTGATTCAAATATCTGCCTTTTTACAAGGATGAGATTTTTTCGCTCATATGTCATGCAGTGACCTCTCTCTGGATTTTGGATTCCAAAGCCGAGAAAGTTCCAGTGTGAGATTTTATCCTTCAAGGTATCAGAAGTTGACACCTTAAATACTTTCCACTTTATTTGGAAGTGGAAGGTATGCTCCTTAAAGAGTGAGAGATACCAGAGGCAAAGAGTGGTCTCAGAAGTGTCAAAGCTTTTAACAAGCTTTACCCCTTACTGCCAAATGACACAAAATGGCTTTTTCAGCTACTATGGGCTGATGCCTTGGTTTCAGTGACTTCCTGCAAAATGGCCATCCTAATGGAGGGCAGCATCTTCCATAAAGATCTCCAGAATATGAAGACTGTGGTGCTTCTGAAGCTTGCCTTTTTTTCCCCACAGCCTTGATGATGCAGATCACTATCTGTGCTGGTTGTGTGGCTTGTGATATTTTGTGCTGGGTTACAGGAGTTTTCCGTAGGTCAAGAAGCAACCAAGGTAAGATCAGGTGCTGCTTAGTAGACACTTTTTATGATCTTATTAGGATTTCTTCAAGGTCTGTAGCTTCTTCTGTGGTGACAGAGAGACTTTTATGGTAGCAACATTGGGCAGTGGGATTATCTACACCTTCTGTGGTCCATGGCAGCTACCTTAGCTCTAGTTCCATAAACCAGGGCCCACATCGAAGCACTCCCATCTTTCTTGTTGGTCCCTTCAACTTCAGAATTATCAAGTGTTGCTTCTGTTCCCAGCATTGTTGAGGTACAGCCTGCCATGTTAGTTGATGCCTTCAAATCTGCTTAGAATAATGACTCTGGGCTCACTCCAATGGGTAATCCTCACCTCAGGGCAAGTTTGGCAGAGAGGAGAGCTTATTGTCAGGATCAAATGACTCAAGACCTATGGTCACAATCAAGCTGGCACTAGTACACTTCCTGCTGTTAGTGAAAGGAATGGCAATCTGAGTACTTCCCAATAATGCCATGGTAGTGGCATATGTAAAGTGGCAGGGAGGCACTCAAAGCCCTGGAGTGTCCAAGAAGATCAATCTTCTCTTTTGATGGGTGGTGCAGAATCTTGTACAGCTAACAGTAGCACATACTATAATTCTTTTTTTTTTAATTTTATTTTTAATAGATTTTACAATTTAAACACAAGAATCCCTTGTACCAGAAAATATGAGAGATGTCATATCATATACACTAATAGTGTCATATCAACATGAAAAAAGAACACAAAATATATTCGTTCATTTCTCAAAGTCATAGCAGAAAAAGGAGAGACCAAGAAAGAAAAGGAGTGAGTAACACTGAAACAGAGAAAAAAGAAAAGCATTCCAAAACACCATCATTTCTAAATTGCCATACCATCCTAAAGAGCTAGATTAGGTGTACAAATCCAGGAATAATCTCAGTTGAGAAGGTTCTCTCAGTATAAACTGTGCATCTAATGACAAAACTATGGATCACATAGAAAGAAACTTCTTCCTGCGATCTAGGGTTACTCTAGTAATATCAGAAAATATCCATATGTTCTGACCATAAAATGGTAATAACCTGTTATGAAATAAAAATCTAAGAACTGAATTTCTATCATTCAAAAAGGCAAAAGAAACCAATAAAGTTCCCTTTTAGATACTAGAACTTCTTGTGATGATTCAAGGAGGTCCATTAAATTTAAAGAAGAATCTTGCACTTCATCTTTAGTAAATCCTGCCGCCTGCTGTGGCAAATAATATGCCTTGGTAATAACTGGCATTGCCTCCATTGGAATCTTGAGAACTTGTGAAATATAGTTCTTAAAAAAATACAGTGGTGAAATCAATTTGATAACTGGAAAATTAAGAACTCTCAAATTCAGATTTCTCATAGCATTCTCAATGTTCTCTAACTTCTTAAGAGTGAATCAGATCAGACTGAACCAAGCCATGTTGAATCTTTTCAACTGTAGATCCTCGGGTATCAAAAACTTAAATTTTTGCCTCAAGTGAAGCAACCAGTTTTTCAGTAGCCAATACACACTGATTAGTATCCAAAGAAAATTTAGTTAAAGAGGAAATAGAAACTTCTAATGAAACTAATGCATTCCAAATAGCTTCCAATGAAATAACTGCTAGCTTATTTAAAGTTACTTTTGGAGCCAAGCTTATTCTGATTTCCAGACTGCCTTCACTCCGTAAGGAGTTGTTTCTGGCAAAGTCCCCTCCAAATGCCATCAAGGGAGCAACTGATGTAATTTCCTCAACAGGAAAAGAAAAAACTCCTCCAATTGGTTCCTCCATTGAGGCCACAGAACTATGGCCTATGTCTGCCGCTGTAGTGGTTCCCCCAGGCACCAGGATTACTCAATTAACTACAGGGCTTACTGGTCTCGGCTCCACTTCCATGGGTGTTTTGCTGAAAGGATGAGATGGCATTGTAGGCACGCTGGGGTTCAACGATGTTTCCTCGGCCAGTTGTGTCGGTGTTCGCTTCAAGTTGGCATCCGATTTGGCCCTCATACCTGGCGAAATTATTGGTGTTGGGGCAAAAAAGCCCTCAATCTGAGGCTGAAGCCAGTCAGTTGAGGGGGAAGCCTGGGCAATATCTCTCAATTTGGTTTTTCTTTTCGTATAAGGCATTTTGAGAAATAAATGTGAGACAACGAAATAGAGAGAACTGTAGCCCAGATTCTTAGTGAGCCATCTTGGATCCCCGCTACAGTTCTAGAGAATGTCCAAATTGACTTTCACAGCAGAAATATATCAGATCCTGGTGAGTGGGATCTGAGTCAGGAAGCCTATCAAAAGATTATGGATCAATTGGGATTCCCTTACATAGACTTAATGACAATTTTCAGGAATACCAAGACTCCTCCAGTTTTTCAATCAACATAAAAAGTACAGCTTCAAGGGTATAGTTATTCATTTAAAATCACTTGTGTGGGGAACATCTTGTTTCCCTTACTAAAAGGACTATACTAACTTGTGGGGAGGTTCAGAGCTAAACAGAAAAAAGAGATTTGCGGTTTACTCCCAGATGTGGGAGCTGCAGATGATGTGTTCAAGCTGTTTATCATTCTCAAGCACCATCTTTATTTTTTCTAAAATATCCTATAAGGAATCTATGCTTTTTCCTTTTGTGGGTCAGCCTGAAGCCTGACCTACTTTGGATTATTGTTTGCTCTTTTAATCCAATTTTGGAGACTACTATTGTGAAATCCTTGTGTGAACTGTGCCCAGTAGATTGGGCCATCCCTGTACTTGGTTAAATCAAGGGTAGGGAAGACCTGCTGCTTACTATTCCTCCTCCAAGGTGTAGATTTGACAGTGACCCGATGCAGAGTAGTTTGAACTATAAATTATTAGGGATGTGAATCGTTTTAGGACGATTAAAATTATCGTCCGATAATTTTAATATCGTCTTAAACCGTTATGGAACACAATACAATAGAGATTCTAACGATTTATCATTATAAATCGTTAGAATCGTGAGCCGGCACACTAAAACCCCCTAAAACCCACCCCCGACCCTTTAAATTAAATCCCCCACCCTCCCGAACCCCCCCCAAATGAGTTAAATAACCTGCGGGTCCAGCGGCGGTCCGGAACGGCAGCGGTCCGGAACGGGCTCCTGCTCCTGAATCTTGTTGTCTTCAGCCGGCGCCATTTTCCAAAATGGCGCCGAAAAATGGCGGCGGCCATAGACGAACACGATTGGACGGCAGGAGGTCCTTCCGGACCCCCGCTGGACTTTTGGCAAGTCTCGTGGGGGTCAGGAGGCCCCCCACAAGCTAGCCAAAAGTTCCTGGAGGTCCAGCGGGGGTCAGGGAGCGATTTCCCGCCGCGAATCGTTTTCGTACGGAAAATGGCGCCGGCAGGAGATCGACTGCAGGAGGTTGTTCAGCGAGGCGTCCGGAACCCTCGCTGAACGACCTCCTGCAGTCGATCTCCTGCCGGCGCCATTTTCTGTACGAAAACGATTCGCGGCGGGAAATCGCTCCCTGACCCCCGCTGGACCTCCAGGAACTTTTGGCCAGCTTGTGGGGGGGCCTCCTGACCCCCACGAGACTTGCCAAAAGTCCAGCGGGGGTCCGGAAGGACCTTTTGCCGTCCAATCGTGTTCGTCTATGGCCGCCGCCATTTTTCGGCGCCATTTTGGAAAATGGCGCCGGCTGAAGACAACAAGATTCAGGAGCAGGAGCCCGTTCCGGACCGCTGCCGTTCCGGACCGCTGCTGGACCCGCAGGTTATTTAACTCATTTGGGGGGGGTTCGGGAGAGTGGGGGATTTAATTTAAAGGGTCGGGGTGGGTTTTAGGGGGTTTTAATGTGCCGGTTTTGCGATTTTTTAGATTTTTCACGATTTTTCACGATTTTTCACGATATTTTACCCCCCCAAACGGCAACAATACGATTCCCTCCCCCTCCCAGCCGAAATTGATCGTTAAGACGATCGAGGACACGATTCACATCCCTATAAATTATGTCTTTAGTGACTATCTCCTCAGTTGGAGGACAAGGAAGTTTTTCCACCCTTCTCTGCTTTGATTGTTTTCCTTTTTTGGAGTTAAATACAATTTTTATTTTTGGAACTGCATGCTCTTGGTACCAGGGATTCAGTTACCAATCCTTTGGGAGTGAAGTGTCTTTCATTCTGGAAGAACCTGCAGTGTGAAGGAATTCATCTGTGAGAAAAGGATCCCTGCCAATGGCAAGAGGGGGGAAAAAGCTAATGGTATTGTGTGAGAACTATATATGTTGCTGACTCAAGAGAAAGGTACTTGAGAGGACAGTGCCCATCTGGTACATCATAAGGAGATCTAAAATATTTAAGAAGACTTCAGAAGAGGTATGAGAACTGGGACTTAAGGTAACTGATAAAATATTGGGACTTCATTCTAACCTCTCCACAGTGGGGAGAAAACAGAGATACAAATTTGGGAATTGAAAAGAAGATTGAACTATCTTCAATCTGGATAATTTGAGTAACTGGGAAGAGAAAGAGATCAAGTGTTAAGAAGTGTGCTTCCAAAGGAATTAAGAGATCTTTGCTAAAAGAGTGAGGTCACAAGTTTATTGAATTTTCTGCTGTCCTTTTATTTATTGACTTCATTTAAATGCAGAATTGAGAGTTGTAAATATTCTTCAGTCATGAAATCAACTATCAGTAAAGAAGTTGGCAACCACATTGCTTCTCAGTGTGCTTTTTGGATATAAAGACTGTGAAGTAGATATTCAAAGCTGGCTATGTAAGTAACTTAGCTGGTGTTGCGGAGCACTCGGAGAGCGATCCCACTTCCTGAGAGAGGTGTGTCCTTGGGCCGCGGCTCGACCCCAGAGGATTCCGAAGAGGGCCGCGGGAGGCGTGACATGCCCGAGCATGGGTAGGACGGAAGCAAGACTGGAGTGATGACCAGGCGACAGGCCCTCCTCCGGACCTGCACGCTTCGGAAGACCCAACAACACAATGTTGGTCTTGTGAACAGTCCTCCAACCGTTCCCAGCCCTTTCGGACCTGCCGCAGGGTACGGCACGAAGCGGCAGGCCGGACAGAGGCCAGGACAACGAAGACTGGAACATAGATTCAGACGAGACTCAGGAACAGGGTACTGGAAGTGCAGACGTAGACTCAGAAACAGTGTACTGGGAGTGCAGACGTAGACTCAGAAGTAAGATACTGGAAGTGCAGACGAAGACTCAGAGACAAGATACTGGGCATGCTGACGTAGACTCAGAAGCAAGGTACTGGGAGTGCAGAGGTAAACTCAGAAGCGAGGTACTGAAGATGCTGAGGTAAGTTCTGAAGTGAGATACTGAAGGTGCAGATGTAGACTCAGGAACAAGGACTGAAGGAAGACATGAGCACAGTCCCTCAGGGCACCCTGCTCAGACCACTCCTGGGACTGAGTCAAGGGCCACCCTGTCCCACGTGTCCCCAACACTGCCTTGGAGGGCAGGTCACGGACCACGCAGAGAACGGGAGAATGCAGGAGAGATCTAGGCGAAGCGAACTCCGAAGCTGGGATACTGACATCCGAAGCCCCGTCGGCTGGCAGGAAGGGAAGCTCCAAAGCACAGGGACGAATCCCACCTGTTGGCCACTCCAGGGCCCAACAGGCCAGAAGGCTCAGGAGCCAGACGAAGATGAAGGGCAGAACATATGGGACTGGATCTGGAACTGGATCTGGCACCGACATCAAGGTAACAGGGAAGAAGCTGGTTTGCTGCACACCGGCAGCCAAAGCAGGATTTGCTGCACACCGGCAGCCAAGGCAGGAGACAGGGTCAGGAACAAGGACTTCTCAGAGACTTAGAAACGAGGTACATGGCTTGCGTCACAGATGGCCCTAATCAGCCCGCCCCGAGGGCTGGTCACGGACCACGGCGTGGCTTGCCACGAGATACCAGGACATTGGAGGACAAGGTGCTAGCTTTCAAGAGGTTCAAGGGCAAGGTACTTAGCTTTCAGGCGAGTTTCAGGAACAAGGTGCAAGGCTTGTAATATCTGGACTGGATCATGGATACCGGATAGGAATCAGACCTCAAGGCAGGAACAGGAACAAGCGAACATCAGGACTGGAACAACTAAAGACATCAGGACTGGAACAACTGGAAACATCAGGACTGGAACAACTGGACAAGAAGCTCCGACGGAAAACATAGAACACTTAGACCTTGCAGAAGGCTGGAACTCAAGGCAGCTCCTGGAACGAGGGGCTCAGGAGTGACCAACTCCTTGCGAAGGCAAAGACAGACTGAACGTTGAATCCCTTTGTAGAGCTGAGGTGGACAACGCCCAGGGAGGAGCCAGCAGGGGGCCACACCTGGCTGGCCCTTGAAGAACAGACGAGAGGCGCGCGCTCGCGCCCTAGGAAACTGGAGAGAAGAGTGCTGGAAGCTGGCGGCATCCTCGGCCACATGGAGGACCCATGGAAGCAGGCAAGCTGTGAAGCAGGCCTGCCCTGGAGCTGGAGAAGTGGCAGGCTGCTGGAGTGGCTTCCAGCTACGAAGACAAAAGCAGGAGAGCAGGAAGAGAGCTGGAGAAGGCTGACTGCAGGAAGAGCAGGTAGCTGTAGCAGGCTGCAGGCAGAGAGGTAAGGCTGGGTTGCAGGGGAAGCAGGGGGCTGTAGCAGGCTGCAGGTACTGCTCCACGCTGCAAGGCTGAAGAGAGAGAAGTGCTGGCTGCAGGCACCGGCAGGGACGGCTTCCCTGCCAGGCAAGGACCTGGGCTGAAGCAGGCATTGGGAGGGACGGCCTCCTCTGGCTGAAGGTCCCAGGATCGTAGCAGCACGTCGCGGAAGGCAGAAACAGGAGCAGAGGAGCCGGCCGCATAGCAACAGCTGTGGGGACGGCCCAGCTGATTCAGGGAAAGACAAGCAGCAGCGTCAGCAGCCCGACTGGCTGCGAGAAGGTAAGAGCCTGCCCGCGCTCCTCGCGGGCAGGATCGCAACAGCTGGTTATAACTTATCTGGTTAAGTTAGTTGCATATGTAGTGGCATAGAGAAGCCACTGAATATGCATGTATATATAATGCACTTAGCCGGATAAGTCTAACCAGCTAAGCATAAACTTACACAAGCGATAACTGAACATCGGGTAGTTAGCCGTACAAGTTATATAGTACGGCTAACTACTCCCTATCCACCCAGTACACTCCTACTTTTTGTGCATGTAACTTTGAGCTGTATAAGGTATTTATATGGCTAAGCGATAGCTGCTGAATGTAGACGTATATTCTAGGGGTGTGCATTCGTTTTCGCCATATCGGCGATCGGCAACGCATATGGCGATTTTCGTTATATTCGTGGGGAGGCGAAACGAATCGCGACTCCCCAAGAATATAACTAATCATCCTTTTGATGCGTTGCGCGGCGTGTGTTTTGAGGGAGGGCAAAATGGCACACAAAAATAAAACCTAAACCCACCCTGACCCTTTCAAACAAATCCTTTAGCTTCCTCCACCCTACAGACCCCCAAAAAACTTTTTAAAAGTACCTGGTGGTTCAGTGGGGGTCTAGGGAGCAATCTCCCGCTCTCAGGCTGTCGGCTGCCAGTAAACAAAATGGCGCCGATGCATCGCCCTTTGCTGTGAGTCACAGTGACTCACAGGAAAGGGTCAGACAGGTTGGCATGGATACCAGAATGCAACGTATCAGCGCTGACATTTTGTGAAATGCACTGAATGTAGCCAATCATGCTGTCATTCAGTGCTCTCTGAGTATTTTATTGATCAGCCAGCACTATATATACATCAGCAAGAGGCGTGTAATGCACTTTCTTTGCAGAGATGGTGGGGAGGTGGCTTTGTGGAAGGAGGCTGCACGGAGAGCAAGTTTGGCTAGTTAGGAAAGAGATAAAAAACTAATTATTCTTTATTTGGTGCAGTGTCTGTGCCAGCTAGCCCTGTTTGTGTTTGTTTGAAGTAGTTTATTTAGGTGATCTGACTGAGACACTGTGCCAGGGAGAGAAGAAGCTGCTAGCAGTGCCATTTTTTTTCATTCACCCTCTGGGCTAGTCTCTGCAAGCAAGGTGCTTTGTTGTGGCTGGGAGAGAAATATTTTCATCCATTTTCCTGGTGTGCCAAGAATTCCAGCTTTTTAAAGCAGAGTTTGTTTAATTCAAGTCACTCAGTCTCTCTGTGCACTGGGCTTCAGTGGGCAGTGGGTAGTTGAACAGACTAAACTTTATTATTGGGACGGTCTGTGCAGTCAAGTGCCCAGTCTGCCTCTTTTGTGCTTACAAGCAGGCTGCGTGTGTGTGCACACCACATGTTACATTATTGCATAGCAAGGCACCATGACAGAGGGCAGTGGGTAGTTGAACAGACTGAACTTTATCATTGGGATGGTTTGTGCAGTCAAATCCCCAGTCTGCCTCTTTTGTGCTTACAAGCAAGCTGCATGTGTGTGCACACCACAAACTTTACATTAGTGAATAGCAAGGCACCATGACAGTGGGCAGTGGGTAGTTGAACAGACTAAACTTTATTATTGGGACGGTCTGTGCAGTCAAGTGCCCAGTCTGCCTCTTTTGTGCTTAAAAGCAAGCTGCGTGTATGTGCTCAGCACACACGTTACGTTAGTGCATAGCAAGGCACCATGACAGTGGGCAGCCGGTAGGCACTAGGCAGAGATATTAAATCCATAATGTCAGGGAAAGCTAGATGTAGTCGAGTGATTGGGCTGGCAGAGGAGGCACTTCAAAAGACACTAGTGCCACTCCCCCATTAAAGTTAAAAAAGCACTTGTCGCAATCTAAATTCTTTGTAGGGGCAGGCAGTTCCATCCTGAAAGAAATGAAATCTGACCATGATGCATCGCCATCGCCACCACCTGTTTCTGGCCCTGTAGTTTTGGAGGTGAGGGAAGGGGAGGCTGAGTCATGCCAGACAAAATGTCGACACCCAAAAGCAGCAGGGGGACAGAAGTCTCGACTAAGACTTAGCATTGACAATGTAGCACAGTCACTGTTTGCTTCTGATTCAGATGAAGAATCATCTTGTGTGGGATTCTCATCCAAAATGGAAGAAGTAATAGTTGATGAATCTTTGGCAGGATCAGTTAGTCCTGTCTCAGCCGCCACCTCAGTGCAACATGGGAGAGATGAAACTGATGAGGAGGAGGAAGAACAGTCAGCGCAGCCGGAGGCACAGAGGGTGACTGAGGCCCCTGGCATTGCTCCTCAGGGTGTACCCACTACCTCAGCTCCAGTGCCAGCAACTACCCCAAGGCTTTAGAGAAGGGAGGATCACGAAAGACATCTGCGATCTGAAGCCACTTTAAAGTGATGGATGTCCCGCATTTTGCTCAGTGTAATTACTGTGGCAGGGATATTAGCAGAGGCAAGCAAATGGGACATCTATCTAATTTTGGCATGACACATCATATGAAGAAGCAATACCCAACAAGATTACTGCTATCTGGGGATGGTGGCAGTACCAGTCAGGGGACCCCTTCCAAGCAGCATAAAGTGGTTGAAAGACAGCAGAGTCAGCCCATGCCCTCATTTCCTTCTAGCAGTCAGGTGGCAGGCCAGCAACCCTCTGAAATTTGGCAGAAGCGACAAACCACCATGGAAGAAATGGGGTGGAGTGTGGTAACGCTATTCCAGGGTAGGAGGCAGGCAGCCTCAAATGTTGTAACCAGGACCATTGGGGAAATGATTGCCCTTGATGACCAGCCCTTGCAGTTAGTGGAGAATGTGGGTTTCAAGCGTTTACTGAAGTTTGTAGTTCCAAATTACAAAGTCCCCTCCAGAACCACATTTAGCAGAAAGGTCATCCCCAGCCTGTATAAGCAGTGTCGCAGTCACATGCAAGCGCTGCTAGCTAAGGCAGAGGGGAGAGTGCATTTCACCTGAGATATCTGGACCACCATGAATGCTGCACTCTCTTACCTCTCCCTGACAGCACACTGGTGGGAGCTGGCTGAGGCAGGGGCAGCCAGCAGCTCTATTACTAAACAAGTATCAGGGTGGAGGTGGGCTTTACTGCACACCCACCTGACAGACCAGGCCCATACCGCAGCCAATATTCTAGCATGCATCATACAGATGCTGGAGGGCTGGCAACTACACCAGCGAGACAGGAATCATCAGGCAGGGTTCTTTATCACAGACAATGGTGCAAACATGGTTAAGGCAACAAACAACGGGCGCTTTAAAAACATCCGATGTTTTGCACACACTCTGCACCTGGTAGTGAAGTCAGCTCTGGAGTTGGATTCCAATGACAAAGAGAATGAATACCTGCATAGGTTAATACAGAAGTGCAGGAACATAGCAGCGCACTTCCTCAGAAGTGTGAAGGTGGGGCAGGTTCTCTGACAAAAGCAGACTGATTTGGAGATGCTTCACAAGCTTCTCATGCAAGACATTGCCACCCAGTGGAATTCCACCTTTCTGATGCTGGAGAGGTTAGTGGAGTTGCAGATACCCCCTTCATGAACTTTCTGGTACAATGGACATAGGTGTGCAGAATCCCCTAGGGCATCATGATTGGTTAGTCATGAGTCAGCTGGTAAAAATCCTGCAGCCCTTCAAGGATGTCATGGAGCAGCTGAGTTCCAGAAGTGCCACCTTCGCTGACATCATCCCTATAGTTAATCTCCTGGATGAACATTTGGAGGCCTTTAAACGGGAAGAGGGAATGACAGTTGAGGTGCTGCAGTGTCTGGACATTTTGCAGCAGTAGGTGAAAGATAGATTAAAGCCTTTAACAGCACAGAACACATACATGCTCGCCACAGTCTGTGTTCCCCGTGTGAAAGGGAAACTCGACCTACAGTCCAATTGTCTCTCATTTGTGAAGGAGCCACTGTTAGCAAAAGTCTGTTAATAGGAGCACCATAGGCAGAGACAGATTAGCAGAGGTGGAAACAGCAGGCACTTCAGAGATTTGTGCTGCTAGCCCAAGAAGGAGCAGCACTGTGTCAGCGACAGATAGTACCTCATCCTCCACTTCAGAACGCCAAAGGCATGTTGCCCATAAAGATTCATCTGTTGTGCGACGGGCGAGAGAGAAAGCAGCTGGCATGTGTGACTCTCAGCCCACCCAAGCAAAGGAGACACCAGCACAGCTGTCAGTGACACGGTATCTCTCAGAGCCGATAGAGAACATGCAGACAGATCCGCTGGCATATTGGCACACAAGTCCACTGTCTGGCCACACCTAGTCAAAGTGGCTCAGCGATATATCTCATATCCACCAACCAGTGTGCCCAGTGAACGTGTTTTTCAATGACAGGGGATATCATGAGCCCTCACCGCTCAAGGCTGGCACCAAAGTTGATGGAAATGCTAGTGTTTTTGAAAGTAAACCTGCCTTTGCTTGGTTTTCCAAATTTTACCTGTGAATGGCAAGATGAATGAAAGCAATTGAAAGCCTTGCAGCAGCTCCAACTGCCTCCTATGTCTCAGATAGATAATATACGCACTGCAGCTCATGTACCTGACCTGAAACGCTGTGCCTGACCATCCACTGTCCAGGCCATACGTCCCTACAAGGGTTTGAACTCGACTGCTTTGCCTGCCAGTCCAGGCCTTATGTTCCTACAAGGGTTTGACCTCGATTGCTGTGTCTGTCAGTCCAGGCTTGATGTTCCTATAAGTGTTTGACCTTGACTGCTTTGCCTTTCAGTCCAGGCATTATATTCCTGCAAGGGTTTGACCTCGACTGCTGTGCCTGTTCGTCCAGGCCTGATGTTCCTACGTGGGATTGACTCTGTCCTCAACTGCTTTGCCTGTCAGTCCAGGCCTTATGTTCCTACAAGGGTTTGACCTTGATTGCTGTGCCTGTCAGTCCAGGCCTGATGTTCCTACAAGTGTTTGACCTTGACTGCTTTGTCTGTCAGTCCAGGCCAATTGTTCCTAAAAGGGTTTGACCTCGATTGCTGTGCCTGTCAGTCCAGGCCTGATGTTCCTACAAGTGTTTGACTTTGACTGCTTTGCCTGTCTATCCAGGCCTTATGTGTCCCTATGTGGGATTGATTCTGTCCTCGATTGCTGTGCCCTTGATGACCTGCCCTTGCAGTTAGTGGAGAATGTGGGTCTCAAGCGTTTTCCGAAGGTCGTAGTTCCATATTACAAAGTCCCCTCCAGAACTACATTTAGCAGGAAGGTCATCCCCAGCCCGTACAAGCAGTGTCGCAGTCACATGCAAGAGCTGCTAACTATGGCAGAGGGGAGAGTGCATTTCACCTGCGATATCTGGACCGCTATGAATGCTGCACACTCTTACCTCTCCCACTGGTGGGACCTGGTGGGACCTGGCTGAGGCAGGGGCATCCAGCAGCTCTATTACTGAACAAGTATCATGGTGGAGGTGGGCTTTACTATACACCCAGCTGATGGACTAGACCCATACCGCAGCCAATATTCTAGCGTGCATCACTCAGACAGATGCTGGAGGACTGGCAACTACTTACTTTGTGCCTTTATTGAAGCACTCTTCTTGCCACTCCTGGTACCCCTTTGCCCCTTTAAAGTACCTTAGGCTATTCATGCCACTTTGGTGCCACTTTGCCACAGTCAAAGTACCTTGGAGCTGTTTTGTTATTCTGATGATTGCTTCCCAGAAGTTTCATCAAAATTGATAATAAAACCCCGATTTTGCAGCCAAAAATAGGCTGCAAATCCTTCCCCCATTGACTTTAATGGAACCGGAAAATGAATGCACATATCAACGTATCGTGGCGCCATTGCACGAATGCAATGAAAATGGCCCCCGACGAATACGTATCCCGAATGCAACGAATACTTTCTGGCTGCACATCCCTAGTATATTCAGCAACCTCTGCTTAGCTGCACAAGTCCCTCGATTCTGGCTA
Organism: Rhinatrema bivittatum; assembly: GCF_901001135.1. Lineage (NCBI taxonomy): Eukaryota > Metazoa > Chordata > Amphibia > Gymnophiona > Rhinatrematidae > Rhinatrema > Rhinatrema bivittatum. The sequence goes on from NC_042623.1 coordinate 55,658,579, forward strand.
AATAGCACTGAACAGTCTTTGAATATCAGGCCCTGTGATTTTTATTAGTGCTGTTTACAAGAAAAGAAAGGGGCTTGAATAAAAATAAGACAAATACAAAAGCAAACATTTGGACAGGGTGTATCCAGGAGCCTGATAATTATATAGAGATTCTTGAGAGGCATTAAGTGCCTGGGCTGGATTTTATTAGATCATGAAAGGCATTGTTAAATAGAACTGTTTTGAGGACTTTTCAGAAAAATTTTGGGTTATTAATGCTATGGAGATATATGGGTAATGAATTCCATAGCGTGGGACTGCAATTGTAAAGGCAGAATATCTGGTGGAGCCATGACAGGCCAACTCAGAAGAAGGGATTTCAACAACCTGCTAATTAGAGAAGCACAAAGATCTACTGGGAGTGTATATTTTAAGGGTAGTGTTTGTTCTTGGGAAGAGATATTAGGCATTAGGGATGTGCATTCATTTAATACGAAACTGCAAAATGCAACAAGTAAGGCTAATTCATTTCATTCAGGGGACCCTGAACTGAATTGGGGGTCCCCTGAATGAATGTTTGTTTCATTTTTTAAAAACACATCAGGCCTAGTTCTAGGCCCGAAGCTGGGACCTCGCCTAGGGCGAGGCCCAAAGCACAGGGGCTGTGGCCTATGCCCTAGGTAAGGCCCTAGCTTCGGGCCTAGGCCGAGGCACCAGCGTCATGTTCGGGCATAGGCTGAAGCCCAAAGGAGGGACTGTGTCCTAGGCCCAACTGTGACACTGGGATCTCAGATGAAGCCCCTGAAAAAAAAAACAAAACATAGAAATGAGGGCAGAAAAGGACCAAATGTTCCATCTAGTCTGCCCACCAAACTTATGCTACTAACTGCTGCATTGTGCAGGTTACCCCATGCTTATCAGTTTCCTAGACCATAAAAGTCAGGGCTTTCAGAGAGCAATGTTGGAGTTGCATCAAAAGTATCAGACTTAGGGCCAGATTTAAAGCTTACGCGTGTAAAACCCTGGGATTTACGTACATGCCTGGGCCTTACGTGCACCAGGCCAATTTTCAAAGGGCTCGGCCATGCGCATAAACCCCCAGGATGCGTGTAAGTCCTGGGGCTAGACAAAGGGGCAGTCCGGGGGGCGGGGCGGGGCTAGAGGTGCCCGGCACAGCGGCCACTGTGCGCTGTAACTTGCTCCTGCTTAGAAGCAGGAGCAAAAGGTAAGATAAGAAATTTGGGGGTATTTAGGATAGGGTTAGGGGGAGGGCAGGATAGGGGAAGGAGAAAGGAGGTTGGGAAGTTCCCTCCCAGTCTGCTCTTTAAATGGAGCGGACTGGGAGGGAATTGAGGAAGGCTCCAATGTGTCGCCATGTGTACTTGCATTAGTCTACTCCGTCTTCTGCGCATTGACCCAAAATTTTATGACATGTGTACACCATCGCGCGCATGTTATAAAATTATGCGTCCATGTGTGTGTGCATGTAATGTTTGAAAATCTACTCCTTTCGGGCCGATACAGTAAAATCGTGGGAGAGCGGGCATTCGCCCGCTCTCCCACGCAAAGGCCACTCTCCTGTGCGCGCGATACAGTAAATACATTTATTTAAATTAGGCCTGGCAGTAAAAAGAAGCGCCAGGGACACTAGCGCATCCCTAGTGCCTCTTTTCAGACAGGAGCGGCGGCTGTCAGCGGGTTTGATAGCCGACGCTCACTTTTGCTGGCGTCGGTTCTCGAGCCCGCTGACAGCCACGGGTTCGGAAACCATACGCCGGCAAAATTGAGTGTCCGGTTTTCAACCCGCGAGCCGCGGGCCTATTTCAAAAATTTTTTTTTAAACTTTTTTAAACTTTTGGGACCTCCGACTTAATATCGCCATGATATTAATTTGGAGGGTGCACAGAAAAGCAGTTTTTACTGCTTTTCTGTGCTCTTTCCCGGTGCCCGGAGAAATTAGCACCTACCTTTGGGTAGGCGTTAAATTCTGAAAGTAAAATGTGCCGCTTGGCTGCACATTTTACTTACTGAATCGCGCGGGAATACCTAATAGGGCCATCAACATGCATTTGCATTTGCATGTTTGCAGATCATCAGACACTATCACACCAAGGTCCCTCTCCCAGTTCATGCTCATTAGTCTTTCACTGCCCATTACATACAGCTCTTTTGGATTGACGCACACCAGATGCACGACCCTGCACTTTTGGCACTGAATCCCAGCTGTAAAATCTTCTGAAATCACTTTTCATTCTCTCCACTCCTTCAGACATGTTCACTCTGTTGCAGATCTTATTATCATCCGCAAATAGATAAACTTTACCGTCTATCCCTTCCACCAGGTCGCTCACAAAGATTTTTATTTATTTATTTATTTAACATTTTTCTATACCGAACTTCATGACAAGCTTCATATCAGGCCGGTTTACATCGAACTTAGGGATTAACTGAACAAAACCATATAACAGGAAGGCCGAAGCGCAGATACAAATAACAGGGAGAAAGAACTTGGGGGCTAGAGTAGCCAGGAAATAAAGGACAGAAAAAACTGGAGCATGAGAACGTATGAATATATAGTGGCTGGGTATATATTGAACAGATATTGAACAGAACAGGTTCCAAAACTTATCCCTGTGGCACTCCACTTAACACTGTTCTTTCTTCACAGTAAGTTACATTTACCATTACATTCTAAATCCTGTCAGTCAACCATTTTGAAATCCATGCTACTACCTTGCCATCCATTCCCAAGCTTCTCATTTTGTTCACAAGGCTCGTATTTGGGCCATATCAAAAGCTTTACTAAAATCCAAGTAAATCACATCCAGTGTTCTTCCTTATCCAATTCTCTAGTCACCCAATCAAAAAAATCAATCAGATTTGTCTGACAGGACCTTACCTGATCCATAGAATTCCTTCGAAGGCCAGGACCCAAGGCCAGGGCCTGATGCCACAACTGAACTTGGAGGATAAGACCTGGTGCTGAGGCCTCGGACCAGACCCAGGCCTGATGACGCAACCCGACCTGGAGGCTGGGTACAGATGATGGGACCTCGGCCTGGACCCAAGACCAATGTTGTGATCTGACCCGGAGGGCGGGTCGTGACACCAGGACCTCAGCCTGGAGGTTGGGTCTTGACACTGGGGCCTTGATCTAGGATGGGGCCCAGACCCAGGATCAATGCCGCAACCTGACCCGGAGGCTGGGTCCAAAAGCCGGGGCCTTGGCCACAATGCCGTATATCAAAATAGGTGCTGTTCGCTGGGGTGAATACGCCAGAATGAATTTCCAACAGTGGCTAATCCAGGCTATAGGGATGTGAAGAGGGACGCCATACGTTGCATTCGTGATTCGGATTCGTCAGGCAGCAGATATGTTACATACGGCCGTATGGCGCCCTGATGCGTTAATACTGCGATTTCTATTCATGTCCCAGCTAAAATTAAAATTAACTACAACCCCCCACCCTCCTGACCCCCCCAAGATTTACCAAAACTCCCTAGTGGTCCAGCGGGGAGTCCGGGAACCATCCCCTGCACTCTCCCACCCTCAGTACCGGTTTCATCATGGCGCCGATAGCCTTTGTCACAGGGGCTACTGGTGCCATTGGTCAGCCCCTGTCACATGGTCATCGGCGCCATCTTGTGCTCCTACCATGTGACAAGGGCTGACCAATGGCACCAGTAGCCCCTGTGACATAGTATGGGCAAAGGCTATCTGCGCCATTTTGAGTACTGGCATCGGATGGCTGGAGTGCAGGAGGTCGTTCCGGGACCCCTGTTGGACCCCCAGGGACTTTTGTCCAGCTTGGGGGGGCCCTCCTGACCCCCACAAGACTTGCCAAAGTCCAGCGGTGGTCCAGGAGCGACCTCCTGCACGCCGGCAGTCCGATGCCAGTACTCAAAATGGCGCCGATCGCCTTTGCCCTCACTATGTCACAGGTACCGACCCTGTGACATAGTGAGGGCAAAGGCAATCTGCTGCCAGTACTCAAAATGGCACCGATTACCTTTGCCCTCACTATGTCACAGGGGCCAACCGTCGGTACCTGTGACATAGTGAGGGCAAAGGCGAGCGGCGCCATTTTGAGTACTGGCATCTGACGGCCGGCATGCAGGAGATCGCTCCCGGACCCCCGCTGGACTTTTGGCAAGTCTTGTGGGGGTCAGGAGGCCCCCCTCCAAGCAGGCCAAAAGTCCCTGAGGGTCCAACGGGGGTCCCGGAGCAACCTCCTGCACTCCGGCCAGTACTCAAAATGGCGCTGATAGCCTTTGCCCATATAATGTCACAGGGGCTACCAGTGCCATTGGTCAGTCCCTGTCACATGGTAGGAGCACAAGATGGCGCCGATGGCCATGTGACAGGGGCTGACCAATGGCACCGGTAGCCCCTGTGACAAAGGCTAATGGCGCCATGATGAAACCGGCAATGAGGGTGTGAGTGCAGGGGATTGCTCTTGGACCCCCTGCTGGACCACCAGGGAGTTTTGGTAAGTCTTGGGGGGGTTCAGGAGGGTGGGGGGTTTGTTTAAATTTGTATTTAGGTGGCCGTATAATTCAGCGAAGATTTGTGTATTCGTGGGGAATCACGATACGTTTCGCTTCCCCACGAATACTACGAATAGTGCAATACACGTTGCGGATCGCCAATACGGCGAAAATGAATACACACCCCTACCAGGCTATAAGTATCTAGCAAGTACCCAAAAACTAAGTCTATCCCAATGCTACTGATGCTAGTAATAGCAGTGGCTATTTTCTAAGTCAACTTGATTAATAGCAGGTAATGGACTTCTCCTCCAAGAATTTATCCAAACCTTTTTTAAACCCAGTTATACTAACTGCACTAACCACATCCCCTGGCAATAAATTGCAGAGTTTAATTCTGCATTGAGTGAAAAAGAATTTTCTCAGATTAGTTTTAAATGTGCTACATGCTAACTTCATGGAGTGCCCCCTAGTTCTTTGGGTGAAGATCCGAAGAAAAACGATGTCAGATGGGGAATCTCCCAGGTCTGGACACTGAGGCCTGGGCCTGATGCCCTGGCCGAGACCCAAGCATTAGGACCTGGCTTCGGGCCTGGGTCTGGGCCTAGACTCCAGTGTAGGGACCTGGCCTCCAAGTCAAGTTGTGATTTTAGGCCTGGATTTGGGCTGAGGCCCCTGTATGGGGTCTTGGCCTCTGGGTAGGGCTGTGGCTTTAGGCCTGGGTCTGGGCCAAGGCCCAGGTGTCCGGCCTGGGTCCAGCCTCTGGGCCAGGTTGTGGTATCAGGCCTGGGTCTGAGCCTTGCCCTAGGCTGAGGCCCTGGCATCTGGTCCCGGCCTCCAGATTGGGTCACAGCATCAGACCTGTGTCCGGGCCCTGGCATTGGGACCCAGCCTCTGGGTTGGGTCATGCGTCAAGCCTGGGTTTGGATCCTGGGCCTAGGCTAAGGTCCAGTCATTGGGACCTTACTTCCGTGTCAGGCTGAAGCCTCGGCTTTGAGTAGGCCAAGGATGTGGCAACCTAACGTGCCCTCAGCCTATGCAAGGCAGAGTCTTTGGCCTGGACCTAGGCTGAAGTCAGTGGATCTTCACCAGACCAGTTAAGTGGGGTCTGGGGGAATCCTGGCCCTGACATTTTTGTGGGTGGGAGGCCTTGGGAACCCTCGTTTTTAAATTTTGGTCATTTTTGTAGGTTTTTAAAAATTTTTTGATTCGTTTTTTCTTCATGAATGAAAATGAAATAAACAATCCACAAACCAAAATTTGTGGGAAAAAACCTGAAAACGAGCTGAATAAAAAACAAATTTTTTTTCTCTGCACATCCCTATTATGCATTAGGTTGTGGAAAATCAATACAAGCTTATATTGAATGCACCATTGTCCTGGCAGCCAGTGTAATCAAAAAAGTACTGGTGTAATATGGTCTCAGATGTTGGAGCCGGTTAAAGCTTTGCAGCTGAGTTTTGGGTGATCTGAGGGCCACAGCTAGTGTACAAAGAATTACTGTAGTTTAGAGAAGAGAAAATGAAGGATTGGCGGACTCTTCTGAAATTGGTAGGGTTGAGGAATTGTTTCAGGTGTTGCAGCAGTTTTAATTTAGTAAGAAATTTTGAGTGAGAAATGTGAGGTTTCATAAAGAGTAGTGGGTCAAGAATTACGCCTAGCTTCCGTATTTTATTAGAAATGGGGAATATCTAATTATAGTATGTGAAAGAATCTGGAATGCCAAATTTAATGCAACAACCCAGGATAATAATTTCAGTTTTCTTTAAATTTATGTCAAGGGAATTATGAGAAAAACAACTTTTGATGCTGGAAAGGCACAGTTATCTGTCGTTAATGGTAGAGTTCCAGGAAGATTGTAAGAAAAAGAAAAACTGTATATCTTCTGCATAAATCTTGTAAGAGAGTCCTTGTGTTGAATTCAAGCGACAGAGAGGAGCCAGGTAAATGTTAATGAGGACTGCAGAACGCCAGTGGTTATTGCGTGCCTTGAAGAATGAGAAGAGGCAATTCTGTCCTATTGGGTTCTGTAAGAGAGATAAGAAGAAAACTAGGCGAAGACCTTGCTAGCAATGCCGGTGTCTGAAAGGTGTGAGAGTAGTATATTGTAATTTATAGTATCGAAGGCAGAGCTGATGTCTAGAAGGATTAACATAACATGTTCTTGAATCAAAAACCTATAATATGGAGTCAAAACTGGAGAGTAAGAGGGTTTCAGTGTTATGATGCCGACAGAAACCAAATTGGTATTGATCAGTTACTAAGTGTCTGTCCAAAAAATGTCAGCTGGTTCAGGATACAGGATTCAATTACTTTTAAAAGAAAGGGAAATGAAGAAATGGGAGAAAAGTTTGATGGGTTGCATAGCAGTTTAGATCTGAAAAGTAGCATTTTGATTTTTTTTTTTTTTTTGCAGACTTGGTGGCTGTTCTGTACGGAGAAAATAGATCATGGTAGGTTTTGAGATTGAAAGTAGATGTGTTTTGTTTCTTTTTAGCTTCTGATCCATGAAGTGTTTGTTTCTGGTTTATGAGGGACTATGTGAACCATCTTGCTCATTGTGATTGCATTCAGGTGTAAAGCTTCAGTGGGGAGAGTGTATCAGTTAGAGTCTGAATTGATTTGTTCCAATTGGTGACCATGAGATCCAGAAAGTTATCAGGGAAATTGGTTATAGATAGTGGGAGATGTTCTTTAAACTTTGTGAAGTCAATATGAGCTTGCTTGACATTGGGAACAGCCATGGTCAAAGGATTGGCTGTTGTCTGTGTTTCCTGCCTGGCCATTAATAGAGAAGATCCTGAGAATGATTGAACAGCATGGCTCGCTCATCTTTCTGGTTAGTTTTTGGGTACTTGCCAGGTTCTTATGGCCTGAATTGGCCACTGTTGGAAACAGGATGCTGGGCTTGATGGACCCTTGGTCTGACCCAGTATGGCATTTTCTTATTTTCTTATGGTGGTTCCAGATTAGCCAATGAGACCTTGATATGCAAATCTAGTATGAATGCAAATTGGACCTCCAATTAATTTTCACGTAACTAAAGGCTCTTGATTCAGGTTCCGATTATCATGGAATATCTGGCTCCATTTTATATTATGGCCTGACTTTTGAAAGTAAATACAACATGCATACCCTCTGAAGTTACAAACTTCAGTATGTTATAAATCAGAGTCCCAAAACAAAATCTATGCCCTCATTTTATACTTTATTGTGTACATCATATGTTCAAAAACAACAAGTTTTTAGGCATAGGGACCACAAACAACATGTGACTTTCACACACACAAAAATTTATATCACTATAAACTTTATTACCATTTGTCATACCCAAAATGACTTACACCTCATATTCACACTCATGCTTTACCCTTCATTCACACAATCCATACCACAATGCACACACCACATTCCCCATGTTTAAAATTATCCCACCACATCTTTAAAACAATTCTGTCGTATTTGGTTAATATTTCTAATATATTGCCTATTTAAATGCTGTAACTATTACATTGAACTATCCCTTTAACTTTTATACTAAACTGTCCATTGAACTATCCCTGTTATTATTGTGTTGAACTATCTGATGAGAGCCTCGTTTAACCCCATGTCTCGGGGCTTCCTCAGGGAAATCAAGCGATAGTATTATTCTTCATTCATACCCCCAGCGCTTATTCTTATACTTTCTTCAACTTCTTGTCAAGATTTATTCAAACATGTTCCATTACTCCTGCTATCTGCTGAGATCCATTATGCGTACAGGCATCAGTGCATAAGAACATAAGAAAATGCCATACTGGGTCAGACCAAGGGTCCATCAAGCCCAGCATCCTGTTTCCAACAGTGGCCAATCCAGGCCATAAGAACCCGGCAAGTACCCAAAAACTAAGTCTATTCCATGTAACCATTACTAATGGCAGTGGCTATTCTCTAAGTGAACTTAATAGCAGGTAATGGACTTCTCCTCCAAGAACTTATCCAATCCTTTTTTAAACACAGCTATACTAACTGCACTAACCACATTCTCTGGCAACAAATTCCAGAGTTTAATTGTGCGTTGAGTAAAAAAGAACTTTCTCCGATTAGTTTTAAATGTGCCCCATGCTAACTTCATGGAGTGCCCCCTAGTCTTTCTACTATCCGAAAGAGTAAATAACTCTATTTATAGCTCTAGGAAATTTCATATCAGCTCATTTCCAGTATGTTTAAACGAACATCATATTCCCTTCTCAGGCTGACTTCATCACTCTCTTAAAGATATCGCATAACATTTCACAAAAAGATATCGTCTCTTCCTTAGTCATTTCAATACCAAGTCTTTATTCAAATCATTCAATAACCACAATACTCAGATTTTCTAAGGACGGCCACATGGTATCTCACAGACCCCACAGAGGACATACAGACAGATCCACTGGCATATTGGGCACACAAGTCCACTTCTGGCCACACCTAGCCAAAGTGGCTCAGAGATATCTGTCATGTCCACCAGCCAGTGTGCCCAGTGAACGTGTATTTTCAATGGCAGGTGATATTATGAGCCCTCACCGCTCAAGGCTGGCACCAGAGTTGATGGAATGCTAGTGTTTTTGAAAATAAACATGCCTTTGATTGGGTTTCCAAATTTTCCCTGTGAATGGCAAGATGAATAAAAGCAATTTAAAGCCCTGCAGCAGCTCCAACTGCCTCATATGCTCCAGATAATATCAACACATGTACCTGACCCCAAACGCTGTGCCTGTCTGTCCAGCCCTTACATCTCAACAAGGGCCTGACCTCAACTGATGTGCCTGCCTGTCCAGCCCTTACATCACTACAAGGGCCTGACCCCAAACGCTGTGCCTGTCTGAGTTTAGTTCTGGTATTTTTAATTTCAGTTTCATGTATTTTTGTATTACTTCTTTCCAGAAAATTCTTTGTCCTGTTTTGCAAAATTTGAATGTAAGAACATAAAAAGCTGACTTAAGATGTTTGGAGCTTGCATATTTCATATGCTCAATAGTTTTCATGACCTTCATAATATGGGCCATTTTCCCTAAATCTTTCTTAGGTGCCAAAATTAACGTTTCTAGTTCTATAGAAAATTGGTGGTAGTTGTACTCTAGTTCATCCTCTGCATTCCCATTGTTTACAGAGACACTGTGTAGGGTACAAAGTCAACATAGGTTGATATTGTAGATTTGGATTGAGTAGCAGTTTTCTTATTTCTGAGAGCTCTTCAAGTTCCTTTGTCATCAGCTGAAGTGCATAAGTACAATCAGTTAATAGCTTCTAGGTATTCACAAATAATCTCCAGCTCAGTTCTTGCTTCACAAATGGCAGTCTATATTGCTCTAAATGCATCCTCTGTTGAATTATCTTTCACAAATGAAAAAGATGCCATTTTCTTCTGGCTGTGAGCCAGTTCAGGAAGAAGTGACAGATCAAACCACAACATACCTACACAAAGAAAAGGGAACTCTCCCTGGGTGTAGCCTTTCTCTTAGTACCCGCTGACACATGTTGAAACAGAACCACTGTTCACATGGAAACCTCCTCCATGTCGCCACACTTTGAAGGCTCGTGACCCACTCTTGGGGCAAACTCATTTCAGGGAGCCCTTTCCTGCAGAAAGGAAAGGGAACTGTCCCCGGTTGTCACCTATCTCTTAACACCTGCTGACACATGTTGAACTGCTGTTCACATGGAAACCTCCTCCATGTCGCCACACTTTGAAGGCTCGTGACCCACTCTTGGGGCAAACTCATTTCAGGGAGCCCTTTCCTGCAGAAAGGAAAGGGAACTGTCCCCGGTTGTCACCTATCTCTTAACACCTGCTGACACATGTTGAACTGCTGTTCACATGGAAACCTCATCCACGTCACAACTCTTTCTGAGACTCGTGCCCCACTCTGGGGCGAACCTATTTCAGGGAGCCCTTTCCTGTGCAAAGGAAGGGGAACCTTCCTGGGTTTAGCCTATCTCTTAATACCCGCTGACACATGTTGAACTGATGTTCATATGGAAACCTCCTCCACCTCGGCCTTCAAACTTCTCATTTGTATATCTGCTTCATCCACCAGATTTTAAAAGACCAGCGAGAGATCACTAGATGCCAATGGAACCACCACACTCTAGGGGCGAACCCATTCTAGGGAGCCCTTTCCTGCACAAAGGAAAGGGAACTCTCCCCGGGGCTCTTGTTTGAATATTTGCTACTACCACCAAGATCTACACACGCAGCAGCTCCACCCCACCCAGGCATAGTTCAGCATGTTTAAGGTCCTAGCATGTGTGTTAGACTCCTTAGTCCGTGTTTCAAGATGGTTCGGGTGGACAGTACGCCCTGGTTGACAGTTGCGCTGCATGCAGGGGGCCCCGTCCCCCTTCACCCCACTCCCTTCTTCTTGGGTTCTATCTGAGAAGCTTGTTTGCTGTTTGAGCTCTCTCAGAGTGTCTCAAATCTTTATTCAATTGCTATTGCTAGTTTGCTATAATTAATTTTCTATTGCTGAAAAAGATATTTGTTCTTTTTTTGCTGCTGTGCCTGCCAGGCAGCTAGGCTTTTTTTTTACTGCACTTTTTATTATTTAACTACTTGTTGACTATCAGTCTTGTGCCGGTATTTAGCCTTAGATGGAGTTTACTACCCACTTTCGGCTGCATTCACAAACAACCCGACTCCGAGAAGACCTGGTCCTGGCGCGCTAGGAGCCACTACTACTGGCCTAGTAACATCTGTGGGCTGAGCCTCATCTTGTCTTGCCTCCTTGTCTTTCCTCTATCAAAACCACAGCGACCTGACTACCTCCGCTCTGCCAGCCTGTCTTGCCCCTATCAACTTTCTGCCACTCTACCTTGCTGCCATACACCAGATGACTCACTCTACTCCTTGTGGTGTTCTTGCCACCATCATGGTTCCTCAGTGTGTTGGTGCTAGTCTTTCTGCTGCTTTGTTCCTTTATCGGTGCCTTGCATTTTTTTCTGACACTCTTTCTGCTTGCTATGTTCCCCCTTCATTGTGCTGTAGGATGTTGATGCCACTTGTCTTGCCACTTTGCCTGTCTTGCTGCCTTCGAGGGTTCATGCAACTGTTATTGGTGCTCTCTTTTGAAGCTGTGGTGTGTTTTTGACACCCTCGCTGCTGCTTTGCACCTCTGTTAAAGCACTCTTGCCACTCCTGGTACCCCTTTGCCACTTTACAGTACCTTAGACTATTCGTGCCACTTTGCCACAGTCTAAGTACCTTGGAACTCTTTTCTCGTTCTGATGATTGCTCCCCAGAAGTTTCATCAGAATTGATAAGAAAACCCCAATTCTGCAGCCAAAAATAGGCTGCAAATACTTCCCCCATTGACTTTAATGGTAAACAAAAAATGAATTAAACTAATAAACAAATTGTTTTTTTCCCCTATGAAACTAATGAAATGAATTTGGGTCCCAGCAAAATGAAAAACAAAACGAAACAAATTTTTCCCTTCTGCACCTCCATAGTGTATGATGTGGTATGGATGGTGTGAATGAGGGTAAAGCATGAGTGTGAATATGAAGTGTAAGTCATTTTGGGTATGACAAATGGTAATAAAGTTTAAAGTGATATAAATTTTTGTATTTGTAAATGTCACATGTTGTTTGTGGTCCATATGCCTAAAAACTTGTTGTTTTTGAACATATGTTGTATACAATAAAGTATAAAATCAGGGCATAAATTTAGTTTTGGGACCTCTGATTTATAACTTAATGACTTTTGAAAGGTCATGGTTGCACAAAACGGGATTTTCTTCAGTAGTGATAACTATTCTATTAAAGGCACTTACTGTAAATTTTCCAACATGCTGGTTTATGTGCAGATTAGATGACTGTTTGAATCTTGCTGTAAAGATTGGTCTGTATTACTGTGGAAGTCAGATATCTCCAACATCTTGACTTTTCTTCCAATAGGATTGGATAAGAGTTTATTCTTCAATTCTCTAAAAGTTCAGGTGGCTGGTATCTCTTGCTATAGAGGCAGAATTGAAGGGGTTTCTGTTGCTGCCCATCTGGATGTATCTTGTTTTCTTTGGGGAGTGAAGCTTGAGCAGCTTTCCTTGTTAAGATCCCTCCATGGGATCTTAACATGGTCCTGAAAGTCTTAGTAGACTGTCCCTTCGAACCTCGCATGCATACTTCAATGAAGGACATTATGTTGAAAATGATTTTTTGGGCCATCCTCTCAGCTAGGTGTATTTTCAGGGATACTTTTCTGGTCATTACTTAAGATTTAGTTTTGCTTCGACTAGTTCCCTCTTTTTTCAATAAGATGATTTCAGCATTCTATTTAAATCAAATAGTTTCTTTTCCAGCATTTTCAGGGGGTGGGTATCATGGTGAACGAAAGTAACATTGGTTATTGGATGTCCGTCGTGAAGTAGCTTCTAAACAATCTTTATCTTGATGGATTAAAGAGATTATTTCTTCAGCTTATCTAGCAAAGGGTCTTCAGATTCCAGAGGTTCTTTGTGATCATTCAATGCGAGCTCAAGCTTCTTCTTTGGCAGAATTTTTGTCTGTCATTCCAGAAGATATTTGTAAGATGGTACTTGGACCTGGATTCTCTAAGGTCGCAGACCTTAGAGAATCCGGCGGTAACGGGGGGCAAAGCAGGGGGCGGGCCTGTGAAAGCCGGCAGCCATCGCATCACTGCGGTGCGCTGGCTGCCGGCTTTCGCATTGAATAACTACACCATAAAAGGTATAGTTATTCGGCGCAAAACTGGCGACGATAAGGGTCCTTACCTGTTGCCATCAGCGATGTCTTCATGGCGTCTGCCCCGGTGCCGCCCCAACTCCTCCCCTTCCGGTGCCAACACCGCCCAGACCCCGCCCCAATTTAGGTATCACACACGAAAAGGGACTTTACCCTCCATTGCCTCAGGTACAAACTTAGATTGTAAGCCCTCTGGGGATAAGGAAATATCTACGGTACCTGAATGTAATCCACTTTGAAGCGCTGAAAAAAGTGCGAAAAGCAGAATATAAATCTAAATAAATAAATAGAGAATGACCCCCTTGGTCTTCTTTACATTCTTTCACTAACAGGGTCATTCATAAAAATGCGTTATGGCATTAACGCATGCGGTAACATGTTAATGCACACATTAATGCCATAACGCATGTGATAATCGTATTATTGCATGGTGCGAATGCAAATTTTTTGAAGGGGTTGGATTGGGGAAGGGTTTGGGTGGGGTTAATTAAAATGAAGCGCAATATCCCACTATGTGATAGAATAATGCATTATAGTGCATGGTTTTAATGCCGAAAATAACTACACCTTTTTCCTGACGTTAAGCTGTACGATATGCCTGAAATGGCTATATTGCAATTTGTGATAAATTTTGCAAATTGCATTTTGGCCATTTCTGGACTTGGGGAGAGAGGGGAGGGGAGAGTAGAGAGAAAGAGAGCCTCTGGGCAGGATGTTACAGTATTCAACTATTTATATCACTATAGGAGGACCACCTATTAGCTCGCTGTGAGGTGTTGGTGGTGGCTTAGGGTTTAGGGGACAGTTTTACATGCAGAGTGAGACATACAAACAGCACAGTACACCTCAGTGAAGATTTGACGTCATTTGGAGTGCGGAAAGTCTCACAAAGATGAGATTTCTACTATGTTATCTCGTCCAAGCTTGATGGACTCTATAACAGGGTATGTCTCACTCTGCAGGTAAATCTTGGCTCTACAGCACCACCAACACCTCACCCCGAGCTATTAGCTGACCCTCCTATAGAGATATAAATACTTGACTACTATAAAGGCCTTATAGAGTGTCTTGCTTTCTCTCTTTCACGCTCTCTCTCTCTTTCCTCCCCAGGCATTGTAAGCTGCAAAATAGAGGTATTGCAGGGGGCAAAAACCTTACCATGCCCTACAATATACTAGGGATGTGAATCGTGTCCTCGATCGTCTTAACGATCGATTTCGGCTGGGAGGGGGAGGGAATCGTATTGTTGCCGTTTGGGGGGGTAAAATATCGTGAAAAATCGAAAAAACGTAAAATCGCAAAACTGGCACATTAAAACCCCCTAAAACCCACCCCCGACCCTTTAAATTAAATCCCCCACCCTCCCGAACCCCCCCCCAAATGAGTTAAATAACCTGCGGGTCCAGCGGCGGTCCGGAACGGCAGCGGTCCGGAACGGGCTCCTGCTACTGAATCTTGTTGTCTTCAGCCGGCGCCATTTTCCAAAATGGCGCCGAAAAATGGCGGCGGCCATAGACGAACACGATTGGACGGCAGGAGGTCCTTCCGGACCCCCGCTGGACTTTTGGCAAGTCTTCGTGGGGGTCAGGAGGCCCCCCACAAGCTGGCCAAAAGTTCCTGGAGGTCCAGCGGGGGTCAGGGAGCGATTTCCCGCCGCGAATCGTTTTCGTACGGAAAATGGCGCCGGCAGGAGATCGACTGCAGGAGGTCATTCAGCGAGGGTTCCGGCGCCTCGCTGAACGACCTCCTGCAGTCGATCTCCTGCCGGCGCCATTTTCCGTACGAAAACGATTCGCGGCGGGAAATCGCTCCCTGACCCCCGCTGGACCTCCAGGAACTTTTGGCCAGCTTGGGGGGGGCCTCCTGACCCCCACAAGACTTGCCAAAAGTCCAGCGGGGGTCCGGAAGGACCTCCTGCCGTCCAATCGTATTCGTCTATGGCCGCCGCCATTTTTCGGCGCCATTTTGGAAAATGGCGCCGGCTGAAGACAACAAGATTCAGTAGCAGGAGCCCGTTCCGGACCGCTGCCGTTCCGGACCGCCGCTGGACCCGCAGGTTATTTAAGTCATTGGGGGGGGGGGGTTCGGGAGGGTGGGGGATTTAATTTAAAGGGTCGGGGGTGGGTTTTAGGGGGTTTTAGTGTGCCGGCTCACGATTCTAACAATTTATAACGATAAATCGTTAGAATCTCTATTGTATTGTGTTCCATAACGGTTTAAGACGATATTAAAATTATCGGACGATAATTTTAATCGTCCTAAAACGATTCACATCCCTACAATATACTACCTATGCAAACTGCTATGTTACTGTGCAGTGTGGTAATTCTAAAATTACCATAAACACACCCTTTTTTCTTACTGCGGGCATTATCCATGCATTATTATAGCATTTTGATGAATCTACGGTTAAGGCTGAATGTACTTGGCAAGAATTATGCGGCTTTTGAAGCTGGCATTCTTCGAGCAGCACTAACTTCTTCCCAACCACAGTAATACAGCTTGGGTACTTCCTGCTTACTTGGACTGGTATAGCAGGATGATAAGAGAGGTGAAATTTGACTTACCTGGTAATTTACTTTCTAGTTCAGGACCCACCTGAGAAGTTTGGACTGCAATTATGATTTACTGGGTGATTTTTGGGTTTATGGCAGAAAAGAAATTACTTCCTTGAAGGGAAGACTTGAGATTCATCAAATTTGTATGTTTTGTTCTCTTATTGTTTATCCTCTCTACATCTGGGATATAGAGAGGAAGTTTCTTGAAGATCCTTTCCAGTTTTCTGAAGGTTATATATACATTTGGAAGCCCTTTCTTGAAGATCCTTTCCAGTTTTCTGCAGGTTATATATAAATTTGGAATGCCATCTAATAAAATTGCCCGCCCAATATGTGGAGAAAACTATGTACGTACATGTGCTTGCATATTTTTCCCAGTATATCAGAGAGGCTTTCCAAGGAGTGGAGTCTGGATAGGATCATACTTACACACTAAAATTCCACTGGGGGAGAATACTCACATTAGCAAATGTAAATGTGTATGTGTACTTTAGCCAGGGATTATTTTCAAAGCACACAGACTTTTGCTTTGAAAATTAGTATAGTCTGTGGGTAAAAAGAACTCACAGACTTTTCACTGGCTGAAAATTACTCCCTAAAAGTATTCCTTGGAGCTGAAAATGCTGGAACTTATGCTGAAGTTGGAGCTATAACACTGGTGACTCCCGTAAAGTATGGGAAACTATTAAAGTATGGGGTAGGGTTTATGAGAAGGTAATCCAGACCTGGTTTTACCCCATGACATGCATGCAGTCCTGCTTTTCCTGAGGAATATAGAACCAAAAGACTGTGCATGAAATAGGGATAAACCAGGACTAGTTCAGCTTGTCCTGAAAATATGGAGCCAGTTAACAACCCTAGAGTAAATTCATACTTAACTATAGTTGAGGTATAGAAAAGTGAGCATTGATATTTTATACAGAGCTGCTAAGTTACCCAGTTCCAGAAGAGAGACTTACATCCTGGAGCAGAGTGGTATTTCCAGTCTCCAGATCTAGTCCCTGAATTCAGTGCTAAAGGTCCCATAATGCATCAGGGTGGGGGTTGTCAGAAATCCAAGACTGGCCTGAAATCTCCCTCCCAGAATCATATAATTTGGCAGCTCTGCTTTACATAATAGCACTTTGTGCAAACACAAATAAATAATTAGCTGGAATGAAGATCAGCAGTAGCTTGAGTCCCATCGCTTTCTGCTTTGCCTTGCTGTAAAACTGTTATACAATTATAAAACAAATCAAATATACGTACAAGTATAGCAGCATTTTTGGGTATCATATGTTCTCACGTCCTGTATAAGAAAATAAACAAGAATTAATTGAGCATGCTGTTTTGTAATGATAAAATTACCACTTTATATAAATTTTATTTTTTCTCTTTATAGTTTTACATGCAAAATATAGAAGGCAAAATGATTTGGCTTAAAGAACATCAGAAACAATAATTAAGGTATAATATTCTTCATTTTAAAAAAGCCATGAAGCACTTGATGAATTTATAAATTAATGAAAATGTAGAAATGTTTTAACAATAGTTTCAACATTTAATTTAAAATGATCTTTTTAGACAAGTCAAGAAGATTAGAAAATAAGACATGCAGGGCTATGAAAATTGAAGATGGCTAGTTGGGTAAAAATATAATACATATGTATATTAATACTGAGATTGGAAAGATCATACTAAATGAGGAGTAGTAATACTACGAAGAACAAACCAGAGAAGGTAGAAAACAATCTCAAAATATTGACAATATCCTCCCACACTTAGGGCCTCATTTTCTAAAGTATCGCACGCCTGCGATACTTTAGGAAATGAGCGGCGGGGGGCCGAAATGGGGGGGTGCGATCGATGCCGGTTTTCGCACCCAATAGCGCCACCATAGAAGGTGTAGCTATTGGGCACGAACTTGGACGTGAAAAGGGCCTTACCTTTTCGTTGTCTGCGGCGTCTTCGCGGAGTCGGCCCTGGTGATGCCCCAACTCCTCTCTTCCGGGGCCGACTCCGCCCCCATTTCGGTATCGCACGCGATAAGGGACGTTTCACGTGTGAAACGTCCCTTATCGCGTGCAATCCGTTTAGAAAATAAGGCCCTTAGAGAAATGTTTTTCTGGAATTGAGTGACACCAATACAATTTCAAAGGTAAATACAAAAATAATTGCAAGATCATCATATATGGAATGCCATTACTTTTGTAGTGTATTGCTAGTGTAATGGTTCCCCAATATAATCATACGTCTTTCTTGCAGTCTCTTCTTTTGTTATTTTTTTGTTTGCCAATAAAACAGTTCAGCAAATAAAATGGGTTTTTTCAAAATTGACTGCCTGATATATGGGTAAAAGTAAGCGCATAGGACCTCTATGTGCGGACTTTAACCTGCAGCTTGAACAGGTGCTCTTGTGGGTAGGGAAGGGGATAACTCACATACGTTGCATTTTCAAAACTATGAACATAATTTTTCCCAGAAATGCTTTGGGCCTGATTTTCAAAAGCATTTACATGTGTAAAACTGGGTTATGTGTAAGTGGGATTTTGAAAATTGCTACACTACATGTCCATTGGATTTACCTGCATTACTTAAATGGCTTTTGAAAATTGGTACAATAGTATGTTACATTTACATGTGTAACTCCTTTGAAAACTCACCTGTATACATATATATTGGAGTGGAGGAGTAGCCTAGTGGTTAGAGCAGCAGGCTATAAACCAATAGACCAGGGTTCAAGTTGCTCCTTGTGACTGTGGGTAAGTCACTTTACCCTCCATTCCCTCACGTACAAACTTACAGGGTCATTTATTAAATAGTATTATGGTGTTTTTGTATGCTATAAACATCATAACGCATGGTGTGATGAAACATTTTAAAAGGGGTGGGATTTTCAGAAAAAGCAGGCTGACTTCACGAAGCATAGCACACAGTTTCAATGCTGAAAATAACTACACCTTTTTCAATTACATTAATCTATGCAATGTCATGTGTTATGCCCATAATGAGATTTGTGATTTTTCACAAATTCCGTTTTGGGCATGTTTAGTATGGGGAAGGGCCTGAGATGAAGGAGAGAGGGGGGGAGGAAGGGAGAGAGCGAGCCTCGGGGGGAGGGGGGGAGCACCTATTTATGCTACTATAGGAGGCCCACCTAGTAACTCAAGTTGAGGATAAGTTATAGTGTAGGGGGTTAGGGTCCAATTTTACATGCAGAGTGAGACATACGAACAGAACAGAATTGTGAAGATTTGATGTCCTTCAGAGTGAGGAAACTCACACAACACTCTGAAGGACATCAAATCTTCACAGGAGTATACTGTTCTGTTCGTACGTCTCATTCTGCATGTAAAAGTAGCCCCTAACCCCTAAACTATTACCTAAACCTCACCTTGAGTTTCTAGGTGGGCCTCCTATAGAGATATAAATAGCTAGCTGCTAGCAGAGCCTTGTCGATAAGCCTCTCTCTCTCCCCCCCCCCCTCCTCTCCTGTGGTGAAAGGAGCATGTAGGAAAATGCATACCATTATGTAGGCATTACTGCAAAGTGCAAAATGTTAACACACTTTGCAGTAACATCTACACATAGCACAGATTGTGATACATAGGCAATTACCATAAAACACATACCTTTTTCAATCCATGTGATATTTACAGCAAATTGATAAATCTAGGCCTTAGATTGTAAGCCCTCTGGAGATAGGGAAATACCTACAGTATCTGAATGCAATCTGCTTTAAGTGCGAAAAGCAGACTATAAAAATCTAAATAAATATAACGTTAGTAGTTGTAAATGCATGCAGGTAGTTTTGGAGGGATAATGTTCAAAGAGAAAGTAGATGTGCACTTTTCCTTTGAAAACTGGTGTAAAATCTGCAGGTAAAAAGTACTTTTTACACCAGTGTGGGCAATTACAAAATTCTCACAACAGAAGAAAATGTTCAGACAGATTTAGCTGGCTAACGTGAGATCTGTTAACTAGTTTATTTGGATTCAATAATAAATTTTTGCTTCCTTAATGGCGCCAGCACAGAGTCGTGGGAGCAGCCGCTTGTTTTTCACGGAGCTTCACAGACCGCTAAACAAACCTAACAAGTTGAACATTGCTGGCACAGTAATCAAATTCACTGTCACAACATCTAATGTTTCACTGGAATACCAGTCTCTCTTGCGCATATCCAGCCCTTGAAGAAGGAGCCAGCCTCCGAAACATCAGGATGTCGGCTGAGGCAAGACCGACTACAATTTTGAGATAAGTGAATATTGCAACAGTATCCACGTGATCATTTCAGCAACAATTGCACAGTGGACAGTGAGCACTACAAAAGTTTGCATTCCAACACTGGGGTACCTAATGATTTTTAAAGCCTACACATAGGCTTCACAGTCACGATAGCCGTATTTTTTTACAGCATCGTATGAAGGTACACTCAGATTATTGACATCCATATAACAGGTCTCTTTTTGAATTCATAATTTTTTCATGTTATATTGTTTGGGTTTATAAATTTAGCCGATAGAATGGATGGCATTTTGTGATTGAAGTTGGGAACTTACGTTTATATGGATTTTTATAAACAGTGAGCAGAGATAGTGCAATTAGAGCCTTTAGCGGGTTGTGATTTGGGTAGTCTCATTTTTAGGGACAGATTGATGTTGAGTATTTCTAATTGGTGGATAAATTTATTAGTTCTGAGTCTATGGGGTGATTTGGCAACTATTAATTGTTTAAGTGCTCATTTTCTGGTTATATAAGAGTGGGGAGCGTCAACGTGTTTAAGTCATCATTTGCAGTTTGATTTCGTCAGTTCCAGTTTTGATGTGAATATAGAGCCAGTCGGGCGTTTGTTCAGGTAAGGGTGCTTTTTGGTGAATTTTATTAAGTATTGTCTTTTTTGGTTGCAGTTTCTGCGACCGGGAATAATGATATGAAACATTGGATTTGAAGCAATCTTTACTATATTTACATTTTTGAAGTCATGATGTTACGTTTGAGACCGGCGTTTAAATGATCCAGCAGTGTGAAAACAGGGCTGCAATGTAAGGTATATTTTGAATTATAATGTGTTAGGGAGTGGATATGTGTATTCTTTAGGATTTTTTCATTGTTGTTTTTTCTTTATGTAGAATTGGTGGCGAATATAGCATTGGCGAGATTTTTCCCTGATGAAGCCTGGTGTGTCCGGGTGAAACAAGGATTCCTTGTCGGATGAGTCCATTGGACGGTGCCGATTCTATATGTGGATACCGGATATTGGAAAAATTCAGTGTGGGACCATGTTTTGAGGAGATTTAAACGCATTAGAGAGTGCTGCTTCTACATATATTTATTTGCTATAGGGGGATTAAGGATATTGTAGCTCCAGTAGTATCCAAATTGTACTTAGATATATACAGGTATTGTGCAATATATTGTGTGTTATTTTAGTGTGTGGGATTGAATGGTTTGGCTGTCATGGGATGTATGAGCTAGATAGTATTTATTGTCTAGATAGGGCTGTTTTATTATATGGTCTCATAAATAAAGAAAATATACTTGCATGGATTAAGGTGTGAGAAAGTTTGTGTGTTCTCTTATGTGGATGTGATTGTATAGGTAGAGAGAACCTATTGTATAGTTTACCCTCAGTGTGTATTACATTGTTTCTCAGAGTACACCCACTACCTCAGCTCCAGTGCCAACATCCAACCCCAAGGCTTTAGAGAAAGGAGGATCACGAAATACATCTGCGATCTGGAGCCACCTTAAAGTGACGGATGACCCACGTTTTGCTTGGTGTATTTACTGTGCCAGGGATATTAGCAGAGGCAAGCAAATGAGACATCTATCTAATTTTGGCATGACACATCATATGAAGAGGCAACACCCAACAAGATTACTGCCATCTGGGGATGGTGGCAGTACCAGTAAGGGGACCCCTTCCAAGCAGTGTAAAGTGGTTCAAAAGCAGCAGTGTCAGCCCACATCCTCATCCGCTTCTAGCAGTCAGGTGACAGGCCAGCAACCTCCTGACATGTGGAAAAAGCGACAACCCACCATGGAGGAAATGGGGTGGAGTGCGGTAATGCTATCTCGGGGTAGGAGGCAGGCAACCACAAAAGTTGTAACCAGGAGCATTGGGGAAATGATTGCCGTTGATGACCAGCCCTTGCAGTTAGTGGAGAATGTGGGTTTCAAGCATTTTCTGAAGGTCGTAGTTCCAAATTACAAAGTCCCCTCCAGAACCACATTTAGCAGAAAGGTCATCCCCAGCCTGTACAAGCAGTGTCACAGTCGCATGCAAGCGCTGCTAGCTAAGGCAGAGGGGAGAGTGCATTTCACCTGCGATATCTGGACCACCATGAATGCTGCACACTCTTACCTCTCTCTGACAGCACACTGGTGGGACCTGGCTGAGGCAGGGGCAGCCAGCAGCTCTATTACTGAACAAGTATCAGGGTGGAGGTGGGCTTTACCGCACACCTACCTGATGGACCAGGCCCATACCACAGCCAATATTCTAGCATGCATCAGACAGATGCTGGAGGGCTGGCAACTACACCAGTGAGACAGGAATCCTCAGGCAGGGTTCTTTGTCACAGACAATGGTGCAAACTTGGTTAAGTCAATAAATGACGGGCGCTTTAAGAATATCCAATGTTTTGCACACATTCTGCACCTGGTAGTGAAGTCAGCTCTGGGGTTGGATTCCAATGACAAAGGGAATGAATACCTGCATAGGTTAATACAGAAGTGCAGTAACATAGAAGCGCACTTCCACAGAAGTGTGAAGGCGGGGCAGATTCTCCAACAAAAGCAGACTGATTTGGAGAGATGCCTCACAAGTGTCTCATTCAAGACATTGCCACCCGGTGGAATTCCACCTTTATGATGCTGGAGAGGTTAGTGGAGCTGTAGACACCCCTTCATGAACTTTCTGGTACAATGGACATAGGTGTGCAGAATCCCCTAGGGCATCATGATTGGTTAGTCATGAGTCTGCCGGTAAAAATCCTGCAGCCTTTCAAGGATGTCATGGAGTAGCTGAGTTCCAGAAGTGCCACCTTGGCTGACATCATCCCTATAGTTAATCTCCTGGATGAACATTTGGAGGCCTTTAAACAGGAAGAGGGAATGACAATTGAGGTGCTGCATTGTCTGGACGTTTTTCAGCAGCAGGTGAAAGAGAGATTAAGGCCTTTAACAGAACAGAACACATACATGCTCGCCACAGTCTGTGTTCCCCGTGTGAAAGGGAAATTCACCCTACAGTATGATTGTCTCTTATTGGTGAAGGTTAGCAAAAGTCCGTGAACAGGAGCGCCAGATTAGGTGTGAAGCAGAGGTGGAAACAGTGGGCACTTCAGAGAGTTGGCTGCTAGCCCAAGCAGGAGCAGCACTGTGTCAGTGACAGATAGTACCTCCTCCTCCACTTCAGAATGCCAAAGGCATGTTGCCCATAAAGAATCATCTGTTGTGCGATGGGTGAGAGAGAAAGCAGCTGGCATGAGTGACTCTCAGCCCACCCAAGCAAAGGAGACACCAGCACAGCTGTCAGTGTCACTGTATCTCTCAGAGCCAACAGAGGACATGCAGACAGATCCGCTGGCATATTGTGCACACAAGTCCACTGTCTGGCCACACCTAGCCAAAATGGCTCAGTGATATCTGTCATGTCCACCAACCAGTGAATGTGTCTTTTCAATGACAGGGGATATCATGAGCCCTCACCGCTCAAGGCTGGCACCAGAGTTGATGGAAATGCTAGTGTTTTTTGAAAGTAAACCTACCTTTGCTTGGGTTTCCAAATTTTCCCTGTGAATGGCAAGATGAATAAAAGCAATTGAAAGCCTTGCAGCAGCTCCAACTGCCTCCTATGCTCCAGATAATATAAGCACTGCAGCACATGTACCTGACCTGAAACGCTGTGCCTGACCGTCCACTGTCCAGGCCGTATGTCCCTACAAGGGCCTGACCTCAAACGCTATGCCTGTCCATCCACTGTCCAGGCCATACATCCTGACAAGCGCCCGACCTCTAACGCTGTGCCTGTCCGTCCACATTTGGAATGTAAGAACATAAAAAGCTGACTTAAGATGTTTGGACTTTGCATATTTCATATGCTCAATATTTTTCATGACCGTGCCAACATTAATGATTCAAGTACTATTGAAAACTGGTGGTAGTTGCATTCTAGTTCATCCTCTGTGTTCCCATTGTTTACAGAGGCACTGTGTAAACCACAAAGTCAACATAGGTTGATATTGACTTGATTAGCGGTTTTCTTATTTCTGAGAGCTCTTCATGTTCCTTTGTCATCAACTGAAGTTTATATTTAAGTACAGTTCATAGCTTCTGGGTATTCAAAAATAAACTCCAGCTCAGTTCTTGCTTCATAAATGGCAGTCTCCATTGCTCTAAAAGCATCCTCTGTTGAATTATCTTTCAGAAATGAAAAAGATGCCATTTTCTTCTGGCAGTGACCCCACCCAGTTGAGGAAGAAGTGACAGGTCAAACCACAACATACCTGCACAAAGGAAATCCTCTATTGCTGTGCCTGTTTGTCCAGGCCTTATGTCCCTAAGTGAGATAGACCTCTGTCCTCGACTGCTGTGCCTGTCAGTCCAGGCCTTATATCCATACGTGGGCTTGACCTCTGTCCTCGACTGGTTTGCTTGTTTGTCCAGGCCTTATGTTCCTACAAATGTTTGATCTCGATTGCTGTGCCTGTCAATCCAGGCCTTATGAACCTATGTGGGATTGATCTCTGTCCTCGACTGCTTTGCCTGTTCATCCAGACCTTATGTTCCTGCAAGTGTTTGACCTCGATTGCTTTGCCTGTTCGTCCAGGCCTTATGTTCCAACAAGTGTTTGACCTTGATTGCTTTGCCTGTTTGTCCAGGCCTTATGTCCCTACGTGGGATTGACTCTGTCCTCAACTGCTGTGCCTGTCCATCCAGGCCTTATGTCCCTAGGTGGGATTGACTCTGTCCTGTATTGCTGTGCCTGTCCGTCCAGACCTTGTGTCCCTATGTGGGATTGACTCTGTCCTCGATTGCTGTGCCTGTCCGTCCAGGCCTTAAGTCCCTACAAGGGTTTGACTTAGATTGTAAGCCATCTGGGGATAGGGAAATACCTACAGTACCTGAGTGTAATCCACTATGAAGTGCTGGAAAAGCTTGAAAAGAGGAATATAAATAAATAAATAAATAAAAATTGCTGTGCCTGTCCGTCCAGACCTTTTGTCCCTATGTGGGATTGACTCTGTCCTGTATTGCTGTGCCTGTCCGTCAAGGCCTTATGTCCCTACATGGGATTGACCTCTGTCCTTGACTGCTGTGCCTGTCCTTCCAAGCCTTATGTCCCTACGTGGGCTTGACCTCTGTCCTCTACTGTTGTGCCTGTTCGTCCATGCCTTATGTCCAGTCCTAATGGCTGAACCCTCGTTGCAAAGGGAAATCTCAGTCTCTGGCAATTCAAACTAATAATGTTTGTCCCATAATAATCTCAGTCTCTGGCAATTCAAACTAATAATGTTTGTCCCACTGTGTTTTGCTGCCTGCTCTACCTTCAACTATGCCACCCTACTCATGTAACTGCCCCTCCTCCAATCAGAGAAAATACCCCTCAAAACTTTCCTTCTCCCTCTCCAACCCTCCCACTCCATTACATAGGCGACTTACCCCTATTCCTATATCCCCCTCCAATCAATTCCTCAGCCGGTCCCTTATCTCCCTACTTCTTTTCAACGCCCAGTCCCTGCAAAAAAAAACTCACCTACTCCACGATCTGCTTACTGACTCCAAACCAAAAATATGTGCCATAACAGAAACATGGTTTAAACCCTCTGATACTCCCCTTATCAATCAGCTTCCCGCTGAGACCTATGATATTTTCTCTATTCCTCGCAAAAAGAAAAGAGGAGGAGGAGGACTACTCCTCATTGCCAAAAAGGAACTGAAACTCACTCCTCAAACATGCAATATCTCCAACCAATATGAAGTAGGCCTCTTCAAATCAAACACTCTACAAATCTGTCTGATTTACACCCCTCCGAGACTACTAGAAAAAGACACCTCTCCCCTCATTGAATTCCTCGCTGACTCTCTCTCTCCCGACACCCCTACAATTCTCCTTGGCGATTTCAACCTTCATGTTGACTCAATACCACAATCTCCATCATGCGAAGCGTTCATCTCCTCCTTAGATGCAATGGGACTCACACAAATCATACACACTCCGACCCACAAGGCCGGACATACCCTCGACCTGATCTTCACTAACTCCGCCATCAACACCATCCACTCCCCATCCTGCCTCCCCGTCCCTTGGTCCGACCACTCCGTCATTAAAGCTACTTTTGAACTACACCTGCCATCCCCCTCCACCTTCTCTCAACCCAAATCCTTCCAGTTCCGTAAGACCTGCTCTTTAGACGCGCTCACTGCAGCTTGCTCCGACATCCCCAACCGTCTCGACCTAGATTCAGCTGACAACGCTGTCTCCTCCTGGTCAGATACCACCCTCAACATTGCAAACCAACTGTGCCCCATCTCACAAAAAACTGTTACTCCAACCCATACAAACAAAAAACCTTGGTTCTCCCCTGAACTCAAGAACCAAAAAATCCACCTCAGATCAGCCGAAAGACAATGGCGAAAGCACCCCTCTCCCGCCACCAAAACCATCTACTACCAACTTATGCATGAATACAGGAAAGCTATTCAAAAAACAAAAAAAGAATACTACACCAAGAAAATTCACCACTTACAATACAACGCCAAGGCCCTATTTACCTTAATTTCCAATTTCACCAGATCTAATTCGACACCTCCTCACGAACCCTCATCACAAAAACGGTGCAACGAAATAGCTCATTTCTTTAAGAAAAAAGTGTCCTCCATCACTGCGAAATTCTCGCCTAACACCAACAATATAACACTTCCCATCTTCAACATATCCGCCTCTCTGTCATCCTTCGAACTCTCCTCTTCCCTCGAAATCGAAAATATCTTAAAAAAGATGAGACCATCCTCCCATCCCCTTGAAACCATTCCCACTAAACTCTTACTCTCTATTCCCAAAACCATAGCCACACCACTTTCCAAAATCGTGAACTGCTCTTTAGAACAAGGCACAGTCCCAAACTCTCTGAAACAGGCTGTTGTCAAGCCTATCCTGAAAAAACCCTCCCTTGACCCCTCCAACCTATCTAATCTCAGACCCATCTCTAATCCCCCTTTCCTTTCCAAAGTCCTGGAGAAACTGGTAAACTCTCGCCTATCTCACTATCTAGAACAAAACAATATCCTCCCACCCACACAATATGGTTTTCGGAAACACCTCAGCACGGAAACCCTACTCCTCTCCCTAACAGACTCACTAATTAAAGGAATGGACGCTGGAAACTCCTATCTCATCGCTATGCTTGATATCTCCGCCGCCTTCGACACCGTCAACCACAACATCCTCTTCAACATTCTCTCCAGTATAGGGATCTCTGGAACTGCTCTATCCTGGATAAAATCATACCTCCAAAACTGATGTTACACAGTCACCACTGATAATAAAGAATCCAACCCTGTAAACCTTGATTGTGGTGTCCCCCAAGGCTCTTCCCTCTCTTCTACCCTGTTTAACATTTACATGCTTCCTCTCACCACCCTTCTTTCTAAGCTTGGTTTCATGCACTTCATCTACGCAGATGATGTGCAAATCCTCATCCCTTTCACAAATTCCTCTCTCACCGCTCTCCAAAACTGGGAAACTTGCCTTGCCTCCATTAATGTGAATTGTTTACTTACACTATAAACTGTTATATGTAAAGTTGTTACTAACTTATATTTACGTTACTGTTTACTTATTGCATAAACTGTTTAATGTAAAGCCTGTTGCTAAAATTAATGTTTACTGTAAACCGAGGTGATGTATATCTATACGTACCACGGTATATAAGAATCTCTAAATAAATAAATAAATAAATACATAATCAGCTCCTCACTAATATGCACTTGGCCCTCAACCCCCAAAAAACTGAACTCCTTTTCATCTCCTGTAAACACTCATCAATCCCTATTCCTCCTGCCATTTCCGCATCCACTTTCCCTACCCACACACGAAACCTAGGTGTCATACTAGACAACCAACTCACCTTCAAACCCTACATCAAATCTATCCTCAGCAACTGCTATTTCAAATTGCAAACCCTTAAAAAACTCAAACCTCTTCTATACTTTTCTGACTTCCGTACAGTACTCCAGTCCATTATTTTTTCCAAATTAGATTACTGCAACGCCCTTCTCCTTGGCCTCCCTGCTACCCACATCAAACCATTGCAACTCCTCCAAAAAGCCACTGCACGCATCCTCACAAACTCCAATAAAAAGGACCACATTACTCCCACCCTGATTGAACTTCACTGGCTACCAATGCAATCACGCATCCTCTACAAAACTCTGACCCTCATTCACAAAAGCATTGCCAATGAGCATTACCACTAGATAAATCCCCCCCCTCCTTCCTCGAACCTCCACAAGACCAACACGCTCCTCCCTCCAAGGAACCCTCTGCACCCCCTCTATAAAATCCACTAGACTCATCTCTACAACAAACAAAGCCTTCACGCTTGCTGGCCCCACACTTTGGAACTCTATGCCCCCTGACCTACGCACTGAAACTTCCACACCCAAATTTAAAAAAAAACTTAAAACGTGGATCTTCCTTCGAGCCTACCCCTCTTTATCCACCCACGCTAACCCTACTCCTTCTGTGACCTACTAATAAAAAACACCCCAGAAACCTTACAACCTTACAATTTTCTTAGACAAACTACTCCTAACGACTACTCCTTCAATCCTTAGCAGTACCCCTTTAGGCCCTACATTCTGTCCTGCGTTCACCCGATAAAACTGGGCATTTTTTAGCGAATGCACCTTTCTGCACCTTTTGTACATAGCCTTCCCCTTTTTTGCACATAGTTGTACCCTCCTCTCCTAACTTATGTTTACTCCCAGTTGAATGTACTAACCTAAGTTCTCTGTTTCCTGGTTATACTCCTTTTTGTTTTCTGTTCTTTGTAAAGGCTATGCCTAATTTATATTTATTGTTCTAAGTTATCTGTAAACCGATACGATGTGCAAACGGCTGTCGGTATATAAAATCTTTAAATAATAATAATGATAATAATAATAATAATAATAATTCTTCACAGAATGGATCCTTAAATAAAACAAACAGTTTCTTTAGTTTCAGGGCAGAGAAGAGAACTTCCTCCGTCTTGCTTATGAAGTCATGATCTGTTTGCAAATGCTTAAATCCTAACAATTTGTACGATTATACACTCTATGGGCCAATCCATTCCATGGAACCCTTTCCTGCTCAAAGGAATGGGAACTCTCCCCATTGTTGCAGCCTCTCTCTTACCACCTGTTGACCCATGTTCAGAACAAGAAAAGATCTCCAAGGTACTTAGACTGTTGCAAACACAACACAGTGAGACCATGCTCACAGTGAGACCCTGCTCCAGGTCGCTACGGTTTGAAGGCTTGTGCTCCACTCTAGGGGCCAACCCATTCTGGGGAGCCCTTCCCTGGGTTTAGCCAGCCTGAATCTACCCTCTGCCTCTGTGCCTTGCTGCCATACACTAGATGATTCACTCAACTCCATGTGGTGTTCTGGCCACTATCATGGTTGCTCAGTGTGTTGGTGCTAGTCTTTCTGCTTGCTATGTATGTTCCTCCTTCATTGTGCTGTAGGATGTCAATGCCACTTGTCTTGACGCTTTGCCTGTCGTGCTGCTTTCGAGGGTTCATACATCTCTTATCTGTGCTCTCTTTTGAAGCTGTGGTGTGTTTTTGACACTTTCGCTGCTGCTTTGTGCCTCTATTAAAGCACTCTTCTTGCCACTCCTGATACCCCTTTGCCCCTTTAAAGTACCTTAGGCTATTCATGCCACTTTGGTGCCACTTTGCCACAGTTTAAGTACCTTGGAGTGTTTTGTTGTTCTGATGATTGCTCCCCAGAAGTTTCATCAAAATTGATAATAAAACCCCAATTCTGCAGCCAAATATAGGCTGCAAATACTTCCCTCATTGACTTTAATGGGAACCGGAAAATGAATGCACGTATCAACGTATCGGGGCGCCATTGTATGAATGCAATGAATATGCCCCCCGATGAATATGTATCCCCAATGCAACGCATATTTTCTGGCTGCACATCCCTTCCCTCTATTGCTCATACCCCCTAGGTGACCGCCCTTTTCCTTATATTAAGGAATTTAATCACATTGTATGTACATTGTTGTCTTCTTGTTATGACCTCTTGTTGATTTCTTGTTGTTTAATCTATTTTCCCTACTGCCCTAGGTTAACCCCCTGCCCAGTTCGCCTACCTTGTTGAAATGTACTTCTAAACCTTTTTGTTAATATGTGAACCGGTATGATGTCCCCACTAATACCGGTATATAAAAGTTTCTAAATAAATAAATAAATAAATAAATAATTTCCACTGCAGTCATCCCTTCTATCTGTCACATCTTCAATCTATCACTCTCCACTGCTTCTGTTCCTGCTGCCTTCAAATGTGCTCTAATCATACCACTCCTTAAAAAACCCTCACTGGATCCTACCTGTCCTGCCAACTATTATCCCATATCCCTTCTCCCTTTTGCCTTCAAATTCTTGAATATGCTGTTCACCGCCACTGTCTTGACTTTCTTATATCTCTTTTTGATCCATTCCAGTCTGGTTTTCACCATCTACATCAACTGAAACAGCCCTTGACTAATGACCTTTTTATGGCTAAAGCCAAATGTTTTTTTTCTGTCCTTATCCTCCTTGACCTGTCTGCTGCTTTTGACACTGTTGATCACTACCTACTGTTTGATACTCTATTCTCGCTTGGATTTCAGTATTCTGTTTTGTCTTAGTTTCTTCTTATCTCTTCCATTGCACTTTTAGCATTTCCTTTGGTGGTTCCTCCTCTACTGCCATTTCTCTATCAACTAATGCAACTAGATGCAGTTCCAACACTGCTCTCTACATTAATGGTGGGGGTGGAAGGGAAATAGAATAAAAAAAGGTTACTAAGAGCCAAGAGAAACAGATAAGTATGTGAGAGAGAAAAAAAGTGTGAAAGCTTGCTGGGCAGACTGGATGGGCCATTTGGTCTTCTTCTTCCGTCATTTCTATGTTTCTATGTTATGTAACTAGTGTGCCTTAGGGTTCCATCTTAGACCCTCTTCTCTTTTCGCTATATACTAATTCCCTTGGTGCTCTGATTTCCTCTCATGGCTTGCAGTACCATCTTTATGCTGATAACTCCAAGATCTATCTTTGTATACCACAAATTTCACCAGAAATCCAGTCCCAGATCTCAGCTGGCTTGTCTGACATTGATGCCTGGATGTCCTGCCATCACCTTAAGCTCAACATGGCCAAGACGGAGCTCTTTATCTTTCTCCTCAAGCCCACTTCCCTCTTCCTCCTTTCTTTGTGGATAATGTGGTCATCAACCCAGTCCTATTAACCCAAACCTTGGAGTCCTCTTTGACTCCTCTCTCTCCTTCTCTATGCATATCCGAAACACTGCTAAAACGTGTTGTTTCTTTCTTTATAACATTGCCAAAAGTTGTCCTTTCCTTTCTGAATACAGTACCAGAACCTTTACCCACTCTCTCATCTGCTCCTGCTTAGGCTATTGCAAATTGCTCCTCACAGGTCTCCCAGCAAGCCACCTCGTTCCACTGCAATTTGTCCTAAATTCAGCTGCATGATTTATCTTTCACTAAAGTCGCTATGCTCACATAACCTTTCTTCTGAAGTCACTGCATTGGCTCCCTATCCATTCCCACTTACAGCTCAAGCTCCTCCTTCTCACCTATAAATGCTTTTACTCTGCAGCACCTCACTACTTCTCCTCTCTTATCTCTCTCTCTATACCCTTCCTCGTGCAATCCACTCATTGGATAAGTCACTCCTATCTTTGCCCTTCTCCTCTTCTGCCAATTCCAGACTCTGTGCTTTCCACCTGGCTGCACCGTGTGCTTGGAATAGTCTTCCTGAGCTGGTGCATCATGCTCCCTTGCTTGCCATGTTTAAATACCATCTAAAGACCACTCTTTTTGAAAAAGCTTTTAAATCTTATGCCTGATTGTCTGCTTTTAGTCTTGTTAACTAACTTTCTTTTCTTTTTAACCATCGTCTTGCTTTATGAAATACTCCAAATCTCTTGTCCTGAATGTTTGTCTTATTAGATTGCAAGCTCTATTGAGAAGGGACTGTCTTTTTGTATGTTTGTTCAGCACTGTGTATGTCATGTAGTGCTATAGAAATATTAAGTATAGTAAGAGAAGATAGGGCTGCTTCGAGAATGCTTTCCTGGCCTTCACATAGAATCCCCGCACCATCTCCAGTTTCTACCAAGACCAATACCACTTATCGGGTTCAAGAAGTACTCGATGTCCGGAGAAGGGGGTCGCCTTTGGGAGTATCTTCTCTCATGGGAAGGTTACGGTCCAGAGGAAAACTCCTGGGAACCGGCTTGTAACATCCTGGACAAGGGACTCCTCCTCTAGTTCCACCGTGCCCATCCGGGCAAGCCCAGACCTCCAAGAAGGGGGCAGAAAGGGGGGGGGGGTACTGTTATGTGTCCCGGTCGTGGTTGGCCTCACCCAGGCCTACTCACCCCAGGTATCCAGCAGCCAGCTCCAGTTTGCCTTCGCTCGCGGCAGTGGGCAGCTGCCTCCATCCCCAAACGCCTGCAGCTCTCTTTGCCACTTCTGACTCCTCCGCAGTTCCTCCCTGCACCCAACAGGTCTCCCCATGTGGGCCGCGGAGTGACGCCACCGTCCTGCTTCCTCTGGATCCTGGCTTAGGAGCGGTGTGCAAACGCGCACTGTTAAAGGGGCCGCGGTGGGAAAGCAGCCTGCAGCCCCGGATGATGACATCACTGGGGCTCTGTATAAAAGACAGGAGCCAGCCACTTGTTCCCTGCCTTGGCAACAGGTCTCCATGATTGTTCGTGTGCTCATTGCTCATTCCTGGTTCCTGTTCCTGTCATCGTTCCTGACTCCTGTTCCTGTCATTGTTCCTGGTTCCTGCTCCTGCTTGTTCCTGCGCCTTCTCCTTGCTCCTTCGGACAGATTCTCTGGTATTGACCCCTGCTTCACCTGGACTACGCTCGGACTGATTCTCTGGTATTGACCCCTGCTTCGACTGGACTATGCTTGGATTGATTCTCTGATATTGATTCCTGCTTTGTCTAGACTACGCTTGATCTGACCTCCTGGCTCTGACCTTGGCTCTGCTTCCTGGTACCTTGCCTCACTGCTGCCTGCCCTGACTCCAGCTTTCCTTGGACTCTCCTTCAGTATCTACAGACCTGGCCTCTCAGGGTTCGGCCTATCTTTATCTGGACGCCCCTGCCTTACTCTGTTCGTGTTTGGCATCTGGATCTTTGGAACCCTGCCTTGTCCAGACCATCCTTGGCCCTCTGATACCTCTGCTGGTTCTTGGAGTACCCTTGTCTACACCAACTGGGAGTTGTCCCACGGAGGCCCGCCTAGGTCCAGCTAGCCCCTGCACTGCATCTGTGGGCAGTTTTGCAGACTCACATATATTGGGACAGCAGTGCTCTTTGAAGCCAAATCCCTAGTAGGCCTCTTTTGTAGTTACAAGTTTGGTGTGTGCACATACAGTGGTCCCAGTTGTAGTGTATATCAAGGCACTGCATCGTGTGTCTTTGGGCAGTTTTGCAGAGTCACATATATTGGGACAGAGGTGTTCATTCACCAATAAAGGAATAATTCTTTTAACTGAAATCCCTAAAGGGCACTAGTCAGTGACATTAAATCCTTGATGTCAGGGAAAGGTAGACATGTTGAGTGATTGGGACTGGCAGAGAAGGCACTTCAAAATGCAGTGCCAGTCCCCCATTAAAGGTAAAAAGGGAGCTGTTCCAATCAAAAATCTCTGGAGGGGCAGGCAGTTCCATCTGGAAAAAACTGAAATTTAAAGATGTTGCACCGCCACCACCTGTTTCTGAACCTGTACTTTTGGAGGTGAGGAAAGGGGAGGCTGAGTCATACAAGACTAAAGGGCGAGACCCAAAAGCAACAGTGCAACAGCAGAGTCGACTTAGCGCTGACAATGTAGCGCAGGCACTGTTTGCTTCTGATTCTGATGAAGAATCATCTTGTGTGGGATTCTCATAATCAGAAATGGAAGAAATAATAACTGAAGAAGGTTTAGGAGGATTAGTTAGTTCTATCTTAGCTTCCACTTCAGTGCTGCAGGGGAGACATGAAATTGATGATGAGGAGGAGGAGGAAGAGCAGTCAGCGCAGGCACAGAGTGTGACTGATGCCCCTGGCATTGCTTCTCGGGGTGCACCCACTACTTCAACTCCAGTGCCAGCATCCACCCCGAAGGCTATAGTGAAGGGATCACGAAAGAAATCTGTGATCTGGAGCCACTTTAAAGTGACAGAGGACCTCCATTTTGCTCAGTGTAATTACTGTGCCAGGGCTATTAGCAGATGCAAGCAAATGGGACATCTAACTAATTTTGGCATGATGCCTCATGTGCAGAAGCAACACCCAGCAACAGTACTGCCATCTGGGGATGGTGGCAGTACCAGTCAGGGGACCCCTTTTTCCAGGCAGCGTAAAGTGGTTGAAAAGGAGCAGAGTCATCCCACACCCTCAGCCCCTTCTAGCAAGCAGGTGGCAAGCCAGCAGCCCCCGCCATGTGTCAGAAGCGACAACCCACCATAGAGGAAATGGGGTGGTGTTCAGTAACGCTATCCCAGTGAAGGAGGCAGGCAGCCTCAAAAGCTGTAACCAAGAGCATCGGGGAACTGATTGCCCTTGATGACCAGCCCTTGCAGGTAGTGGAGAATGTGGGTTTCAAGCATTTTCTGACGGTCTTAGTTCCAAATTACAAAGTCCACTCCAGAACCACATTTAGAAGAAAGGTCATCCCCAGTCTGTATAACCAGTGGCGCAGTCGCATCCAAGCGCTGCTAGCTAAGGCAGATGGGAGTGTGCATTTTACCTGCGATATCTGGACTGCCATGAATGCTGCACACTCTTACCTCTCCCTGACAGCACACTGGTGGGACCTGGCTGAGGCAGGGATAGGCAGCAGCTCTATTAGTGAACAAGTATCAGGGTGGAGGTGGGCTTTACTGCACACCCACCTGATGGATGAGGCCTATACTTCAGCCAATATTCTAGAATGCATCAGACATATGGTGGCAGGCTGGCATCTACACCAGCAAGACAGGAATCTTCAGGCAAGGTTCTTTGTCACAGACAATGGTGCAAACATGTTAAAGGCAATATGCGACGGGCGCTTTCAAAACATCCGATGCTTTGCATACACTCTGCACCTAGTAGTAAAGTCAGCTTTGGGGTTGGAGTCCAATCAGCAAGAGAATGAATACCTGCATACATTAATACACAAGTGCAGGAACATAGCAGCGCACTTCCACAGAAGTGTAAAGGCGGAGCAGGTTCTCCGACAAAAGTAGACTGATTTGGCGATGCCTCACAAGCGTCTCATTCAAGACATTGGCACCCAGTGGAATTCCGCCTTATGCTGCAGAGGTTAGTGGAGAAGCAAACACCCCTTGATGACCTTTCTCTGGAAATGGAGATAGGTGTGCATAGTCCCCTAGGGCGTCATGATTGGCTAGTCGTGATTCAGCTGGTAAAAATCCTGCAGCCCTTCAAGGATACCACGGAGGAGCTGAGTTCCAGAAGTGCCACCATGGCTGACATCATCCCTATAGTTAATTTTCTGGAGGAAAATTTGGAGGGCTTTAAAGAGGAAGAGGGAATGAAAGCAGAGGTGCTGCATTGTCTGGACTTTTTGCAGAAGCAGGGGCAAGAGAGATTAAGACCTTTAACATGCTCGCCACAGTCTGTGATCCCTGTGTAAAAGGGAAACTCGCCCTACAGTCCAATTGTCTCACATTTGTGAAGGGACCTGCTGTTAGTAAAGGTCCGTGAACAGGTGCGCCATAGGCAGAGACAGATTAGGCATGAAGCAGTGGAGGAAACAGTTGGCACTTCAGAGAGTAGTGCTAGCCCAAGCAGGAACAGCACTCTGTCAGTGACAGCTAGTACTTCCTGCTCCACTTTTGTGTGCCAAAGCCATGTTGCCCGTAAACAAGCATCTGTTCTGGAATGGCCTAGAGTGAAAGCAGCTGGCAAGAAGGACTCTCAGCCCACCCAAGCAAAGGAGACACCAGCACAAATGTCAGTGACACGGTATCTCACAGAGCCCACAGAGGACATGCAGACAGATCCACTAGCATATTGGGCACACAAGTCCACTGTCTGTCCACACCTAGCTAAAGTGGCTCAGCGATATCTTTCATGTCCACCAACCAGTGTGCCCAGTGAACGTATATTTTCAGTAACATGGGTTATCATGAGCCCTCACTTCTCAAGGCTGGCACCAGAGTTAATGGAAATGTTAGTGTTTTTGAAAATAAACATGCCCTTGCTTGGGTTTCCAAATTTTCCCTGTGAATGGCAAGATGAATAAAATCAATTTAAAGCCTTGCAGCAGCTCCTACTGCCTCATATGCTCCAGATAATATCAGCACATGTACCTGACCTCCAAGGGCCTGATCCCAAACACTGTGCCAGACTGTCCAGGCTTTACGTCCCTACAAGGGCTTGACCTCAAATGCTGTGCCTGTCTGTCCAGACCATATGTCCCTACAAGGGCTTGACCTCAAACTCTGTGCCAGTCTGTCCACTGTCCAGGCCTTTTGTCCCTACAAGGGCCTGACCTCAGATACTGTGGCTGTCCATCCAGGCCGTACGTCCCTACAAGGGCTTGACATGAAACCCTTTGCCTGACCGTCCAGGCCTTACATCCCTACAAGGGCCTGACCTCAAATGCTGTGCCAGTCTGTCCACTGTCCAGGCCTTATGTCCCTATAAGTGCCTGATCTCAAATGCTGTGCCTGTCTGTCCAGCTTGGAGCTTGGATATTTCATACGCTCAATAGTTTTCATGACCTTCATAATATGGGCCATTTTCCCTAAATCTTTCTTAGGTGCCACCATTAATGTTTCTAGTACTATAGAAAAGTATTGGTAGTTGTACTCTATTTTATCTTCTGTGTTCCCATAGTTTACAGAGGCACTCTAGGGTACAAAGTCAACATAGGTTGATACTGTAGATTTGGTCTTGAGTAGCAGTTTTCTTATTTCTGAGAGCTCTTCAAGTTCCCTTGTCATTAGCTGAAGTGCATAAGTACAGCTTCTGGGTATTCACTAGATGCCAACTGAAGCACCACACTTTCGGAGCCAACCCATTCCAGGGAGCCCTTTCCTGCGCAAAGGAAAGGGAACTCTCCCCGGGTGTAGCCAGCCTATTTCTTAGTACCCGTTGACCCATAATGAACCAGAACCGCTGTTCACATGGAAACCTCCTCCACGTTGACTTGCCACACTTTGAAGGCTCTTGCTCCACTCTAGGGGCCAACCCATTCTAGGGAGCCTTTCCTGCGCAAAGGAAAGGGAAATCACCTCGGGTGTAGCCAGCCAATCTCTTAACGCCTGTTGACCCATGTTGAACTGCTATTCACATGGAAACCTCCTCCACATTGACTCGCCACACCTTGAAGGCTCGTGCTCCACTCTAGGGGCCAACAACCCATTCCAGGGAACCCTTTCCTGCGCAAAGGAAAGGGAACTCTCCATGGGTGTAATCAGCCTATCTCTTAACACCCGCTGACCCATGTTGAACCGCTGTTCACATGGAAACCTCCTCTGGCTCGGCCTTCCAAATTCTCATTTGTATATCTTTTACATCCACCAGAAGACCAGCGAGAGCTCAATAGATACCAATAGAACCACCCCACTCTAGGGGTAAACCCATTCTAGGGAGCTCTTTCTTGCACAAAGGAAAGGGAACTCTCTCTGGGCCAGCCTGTCTTGCCCCTATCAAAACCACAGGGACCTGACTACCTCAGCTCTGTCAGCCTGCCTTGCCCCTATCAAAACCACAGGGACCAGACTACCTATGCTCTGCCAGCCTGTTTTGCCCCTATCAACTTTCTTCCACTCTGCCTTGCTGCCATA
Source organism: Rhinatrema bivittatum (assembly GCF_901001135.1). Taxonomy (NCBI): domain Eukaryota; kingdom Metazoa; phylum Chordata; class Amphibia; order Gymnophiona; family Rhinatrematidae; genus Rhinatrema; species Rhinatrema bivittatum. Next base: position 55,696,394 of record NC_042623.1, read on the forward strand.
CACCAGATGACTCACTCTACTCCTTGTGGTGTTCTTGCCACTATCATGGTTTCTTAGTATGTTTGTGCTAGTCTTTCTGCTGCTTTGTACCTTCTTCGGCACCTTGTGGTTTTTTATGACACTCTTTCTGCTTGCTATGTTCCCCCTTCATTGTGCTGTAGGATGTTGATGCCACTTGTCTTGCCACTTTGCCTTTCGTGATGCCTTCGAGGGTTCATGCAACTCTTATCAGTGCTCTCTTTTGAAGCTGTGGTGTGTTTTTGACACTCTCGCTGCTGCTTTGCACCTCTGTTAAAGCACTCTTGCCACTCCTGGTACCCCTTTGCCCCTTTACAGTGCCTTAGGCTATTTGTGCCACTTTGCCACAGTCTAAGTACCTTGGAGCTCTTTTCTCGTTCTTATGATTGCTCCCCAGAAGTTTCATCAGAATTGATAAGAAAACCCCAATTCTGCAGCAAAAAATAGGCTGCAAATATTTCCCCCATTGAATTTAATGGGAAATGAATAAAACTAATCAACGAATTGGTTTTTCCCCCTGTGAAATTAATGCAATGAATTTGGGTCCTGGCGAAATGAAAAATGAATCGAACAATTTTTTTCCTTCTTCACATCCCTAGACAATGTGACTTAAGCTCATAAGCAGGGCTCTTGGACTGGCCAAGCAAGCAAGAATCAGAAAGACCCCCCTCCCTTGGGGGGGGGGGGGCAGTGTGAGATGGAGAAAAATGCTGACACTGGCAGACAATTTGGCATACAGATGTAGAAGTTCTCCCCTGAAGAAATGGGGAGGGGGAAGAAGACATGCAAAATGGCAGGACCCTCCCCCCCCAAAGTAATTGGGAGAGGTAAAAATACCTGCAATGTGGCAAAGGTCTCTCCACCGACCACATGGTTATGCATGATATTATGCATTTTCATCAGCTGTGAAATATAAGACAGGTAGGCAAAGAAGAAGAAGGAGGTTAAGAAAAAACCCTGAAGGACAATCCTGAGAAAAAACCCTGAAACCAGAGAAGGGACCCCTGAACGAAAAAGAAGGGGAACCTGAAGCAGACCAGCAGCCCTGCTATCGAGGAGGGAGAAGACTAGGTGTGGCCAAGAGATCAGGGCAGGATATCAGAGAGAGAAGACACCCCCGGCTCAGGTGCAGTGAGTGGCACGGAATCTGGGATAATGAGGGGACAGAACAAACCAGATAACCCAGCAAGTATCAGATCCAGAAGGAAGTCTCCTTTTGGGGCTACCTGACTGCTCTAAGCCCATGGAAGCAAGCTTCTCCTTTACCCAAATTCTCCAAATCTCTAGCCAGTGTGTGCTTCAGAGGTGAACAGAGTGATATTGCCTGAAGCTGGGACCAAGGGTAAATAAGTTAGCCATAAGTATTAATATAATAAGCAGGCTAAGGTTTATGGCATGTGTGAAATCACCAAGGCTGCAGAACTTTCTTTAGGGAAAACTGATGCTTAGTGGCCACAATGTTAGAGACAGGAATTGTTATTTTCTAAATGCTGAACCCTGCTGAATCTAATAAGTAAAGGTCTGTTTCTGAGGAGAATATATGTTTTCTTTTCCTGACTTAGGATCGCAAGTAAGGTGGGAGAGCAATTGGAAGTGTTCTGTAGCAGACAGGTCCCTACACCCCTAAACTTGCTTACAGTCACATTTCATCTTGCAGTTTTCAGCTGAAAATGTATCTAGTCAAGCTATTTTGCCACTAAGCAGGGTATTGAAAATTATATTAAACAGCCTCCTTGCAATTTCTATGTTCAAAATGTTCAAAACATAGTCACAAAGTACATCACATGGCATGGTATCTGGTTGGAACTCTTTGTTGTGTCATTGACGACATCATAACTAGTACAGATTAATCACATCCAGAATGTGTGAGATATTTTGTGACACCATTCTGAACATGATTGTTCACAGGAATTTATAATTAATGAATAGGTTTTGCATCACTATTTTCATATATAGTGTTAAAATCCTGAACAATACACAGTAGGTACTGTTTTCTTTTAACTATAATATATTGCAGTGGTGTGATGCCTTTTGTCACTTGCACATTATAATTCTGGAAGAGAATGCAATATAGCAGTCTCAAGGGTGGGATTATCTTTTCCCAAGGAGGAGGGCTTTAGGATGAAAACTATAATCAACTTCCACCCCTGCAGCCTGGCCTCAACTTGATGATAATTTCTACAGAGCTGATACCCCTTTTAGTGAGGTTCAAGTTTTGGGAGTAAAGTCATGATAATATGCTGCTCATGAACGGGCCTGACTGTAGACTGTAGCTGTGTATAAGGTTTCTTCATTCTTCATCACAGGATGTGGTACCCAGCAAAGCTAATAAACTGATTCTCTTTTCTACCTGGATTTGTGAGGAAAATGGATTGGAAGGCTATTCCTTCCCTATGGGAGAGGAGAAAACTCTGCACTATGGGAGACTAATTAGGGATGTGAATCGTTTTTCAACGATTAAAATTATCGTCCGATAATGTTTATATCGTCTTAAATCGTTATAGAACACGATACAATAGAAATTCTAACGATTTATCGTTAAAAATCGTTAAATCGTGTTAGTGCGCACTAACTCGAGTTAGTGCGCACTAACTCCCCGTTAGTGCGCACTAACTCGATTTAGTGCGCACTAACTGAAAATGATACAAATAAACACTTTCCAGGTCACTGAAAGGTCAGTTAGGAATGAATATGTGTTCCTATTGGCTGGCTGCCCTCTTATCTATTGATGTTACCAAGGTTACCACTGAGGTGATGGTTGGGGGGATGGGAAATGGAACTGGAAACTAACGAACACCAACAGAAAATGAAACAAAATGTTCACACTTCCCAGGTCAGTAAAGGTCACTTAGGAATGAATATGTATGTATGTATTCCTATTGGCTGGCTGTGCTCTTATCTATTGATGTTACCAATATGGTTGGGGGGATGTGAAATGGAAACAGTTGGAAGCTTGACAAAAAAAGTAATGTAATGATCAGCACTCACCTGACTAGAACTTGTTTGTTTATTATTTTTGTTAGCAGGCACCTGAAATGCTAGTGCATGTTGAATTTGCCAATCACTGTGCATTTTAGAAAGGTGGTCCTGGCTGGAACTGTACACAGTTCAAATATATGTAATTGATTGTTGGTAAGTGTATTTTTTAAGTAGCCACACTGGCACCAGTATGTTTACTTTTCCTCCTACTTAACTCACTAGCTCAGCTTTGTAAGAAGGGCTTCTCTGCTTGTGTGTTGTTTTTGTTTGGTGTGAGGAGAGCAGAAACATCAGATCTTTATTCAATCTACTACAGTCATCTCTTACAGTGCCCTATCCCTATTAATACCAGGAGTGTTGTGATCTTCCTGCACACAGTGCCCTAACCCTGATACCAGTCTGAGACAGCTCCCTCCCTGCATTACTAGTGAGAGGCTGGCTTCACAGACAGGGGGGAGCTGCCTGACCCTCACTCCTGACTTCCCCCATGTCCCAGCTAGTGAATGGTGTGTGGGTGAGGGGGGGGGGGGGAGGATGGTGAAGTCTGAGACAGCTCCCTCCCTGCATTACTAGTGAGAGGCTGGCTTCACAGACAGGGGGGGAGCTGCCTGACCCTCACTCCTGACTTCCCCCATGTCCCAGCTAGTGAATGGTGTGTGGGTGAGGGGGGGGGGGGAGGATGGTGAAGTCTGAGACAGCTCCCTCCCTGCATTACTAGTGAGAGGCTGGCTTCACAGACAGGGGGGAGCTGCCTGACCCTCACTCCTGACTTCCCCCATGTCCCATCTAGTGAATGGTGTGTGGGTGAGGGGGGGGGGGGGGGGATGGTGAAGTCTGAGACAGCTCCCTCCCTGCATTACTAGTGAGAGGCTGGCTTCACAGACAGGGGGGAGCTGCCTGACCCTCACTCCTGACTTCCCCCATGTCCCAGCTAGTGAATGGTGTGTGGGTGAGGGGGGGGGGGGAGGATGGTGAAGTCTGAGACAGCTCCCTCCCTGCATTACTAGTGAGAGGCTGGCTTCACAGACAGGGGGGAGCTGCCTGACCCTCACTCCTGACTTCCCCCATGTCCCAGCTAGTGAATGGTGTGTGGGTGAGGGGGGAGGTGGATGGTGAAGTCTGAGACAGCTCCCTCCCTGCATTACTAGTGAGAGGCTGGCTTCACAGACAGGGGGGAGCTGCCTGACCCTCACTCCTGACTTCCCCCATGTCCCAGCTAGTGAATGGTGTGTGGGTGAGGGGGGGGGGGGAGGATGGTGAAGTCTGAGACAGCTCCCTCCCTGCATTACTAGTGAGAGGCTGGCTTCACAGACAGGGGGGAGCTGCCTGACCCTCACTCCTGACTTCCCCCATGTCCCAGCTAGTGAATGGTGTGTGGGTGAGGGGGGGGGGAGGATGGTGAAGTCTGAGACAGCTCCCTCCCTGCATTACTAGTGAGAGGCTGGCTTCACAGACAGGGGGGAGCTGCCTGACCCTCACTCCTGACTTCCCCCATGTCCCAGCTAGTGAATGGTGTGTGGGTGAGGGGGGGGGGAGGATGGTGAAGTCTGAGACAGCTCCCTCCCTGCATTACTAGTGAGAGGCTGGCTTCACAGACAGGGGGGAGCTGCCTGACCCTCACTCCTCCGGGGTATTGTGATCTTCCTGCACACAGTGCCCTATCCCTGATACCAGGGGTGTTGTGATCTTCCTGCATGCAGTGCCCTATCCCTATTAATACCAGGAGTGTTGTGATCTTCCTGCATGCAGTGCCCTATCCCTATTAATACCAGGAGTGTTGTGATCTTCCTGCATGCAGTGCCCTATCCCTGATACCGGGATGTGTGCAAGAAGATCACAACACCCCCGGTATCAGGAATAGGGCACTGTGTGCAGGAAGATCACAACACCCCCAGTATCAGGAATAGGGCACTGTGTGCAGGAAGATCACAACACCCCTGGTATTAGGGATAGGGCACTGTGTGCAGGAAGATCACAACACTCCTGGTATTAATAGGGATAGGGCACTGTTTGCAGGAAGATCACAATACCCCTGGTATCAGGGTTAGGGCACAAGTTCTAGTCACATTGACTGATCACATTACTTGTTTTGTCAAGCTACCAACTGTTTCCATTTCCCATCCCCCATATACTGTCAGTAGGAAACTTGGTAACAAGAATAAATAAGAGGGCAGCCAATAGGAATACATATTCATTCCTAAACTGACCTTAACTGACCTGAAAAGTGTCAAATTGTATCATTTTCAGTTAGTGCGCACTAACTCCCAGTTAGTGCGCACTAACTCCCGTTAGTGCGCACTAACTCGAGTTAGTGCGCACTAATCGGAAAAAACGATTTTTAACGATTTTTTAACTAAAAAATCGTGCCTAAGACGATTTTCTTGCCCTGCCACACGATTTCTATCGTTAAGACGATATGGAAAACGATTCACATCCCTAGAGACTATACGTCCCACAATATAAATAATATTTTGAAGTGTATCTTCTGCAATACATCTTGAATGCCTGCATTTTTTCAAACTTCTTAAATTAATGTCATTTTGATGCAAACTACTGGTTAACAATATTGTGATTCATGCCATAATTAATTTTACAAACTGTTTCAGCAGATGGCTGAACCCTTCCTTCACTGAGATAGAGAAGTTCAAATATTGTTTTGGAGGCTTTTTTTAAAAACAAGTATGCTGATATATAAGAAAATGTTTTGGTTTGTGTAGAGAGAGCACACAATGGAGAAAGACACACAGTCAGTCTTTTCATTTCAACTGTTAATTAATAGAGTCCTCTTCATCCTGATAGTAGCAGTGGTAAGTGCTCCCTCAATATACACCTGTTATAAATTTTAATCTAGTCTGCTTATCCCATAGGTAGGTAAAACTGCAAACGAATCTGTAAACCATGAGTTTAAATATACATAAGTTTGCTGTTGCTAAAAAGATTTTCATCTCCAGATAAACTAGCATACACAATCTGTATTTTGATAAAAACAGTAAAGCACAATATTTTTCTTGAGAAAGAGTGTGGTTAAGAACCAGAAATTTCATTACATGGTTGCTCTACATGTTTCACAGCCATGCATAAGAGGTTGTAATGAGTCACTTAATTTAATTCCTCATTAAGTGTATAATAAATAAATAAAATGGTTCTGTAGTAAAAATTGCTATGTTAATTAATAAATATTTCCTTGATTTGGTGTCTTCTTCTATTCCCAAATAAAATACAAATTTGCATCATGACAATTGTCATTCCAGTAGGCATGCTTGTATAACATGCTGGTGACAATTGGCAAGCTATGGTAAATCTCTGCAAAGACAGGTGTTCTAGTCCAAGATGCAGCCCAAATAGGGACAACAAATACATGAAATGTGGAAAACATGTAGAGTGCAAATAATTTGAAAGCAAACTTTTGCCTTATATTTTCAAAACTGCCAATTCTTTTTTTTTTTTTCAGGTGACAATACAATATTAGATAAACTTTACTTTTTCTCTACTTATACCCACCGCTGTACAGTATGTCTGAGTGGAGCAGGGATTATATTGTGGGATTAGGCCAGATGTAGTGCAGGTGAAGTTAAGACATGGATCATTTGTGGCTTGAATAATGGCGCCAACCTATAACATCAACATAGTAAGTAAACATTTTTATCACAGGATTTTTTTTTTTTTAAAGAACTGTTTATTGACACCAATATCAGAAACACAAGAACATGAAAGATAGAGATTCGATGTTTTCAATATTTCCCCAAACCCCCTTCCCACTCCCTACATATAACAAAGGAAAGAAAAATCGCTGAGTAGGATACATGAAGAATTAAGCAGTATAAATTTGGAGACTTTAACAAATATGAAAAAAAACTATACATTTTTGTCTCAACTGGATCCAAATTCTATAGAAAGGGTTCCCATATAACAGAATAAAAGTTTTGTGCTTTTTCAGTTTACAGGTCTGCAGTTCCATATTCCATAGTCATCAAATCAAATATTTGGGATTACCATATCTCTCTATCAGATGGAAATAATTCCAGCCAGCACTTCGCCAGTAAACAGGCCTTAGCAAGCAAATATTTATGAGCCTTCCCCACCACTGCTCTCTGAGAGACATGATATAATATAGCAGTACCACAGTCTATGGGTATCGACATTTTAGTTATATTAGCTAGTAGTTGAATAACTGGGTTCCCAAATGACAATATCCATGTACATTCCCACAAGCAATGAATTAGAGTGGCTGCTGACATAGAACATTTCTTGCATCCATCAGAGACAATGATATTCATATGTCTAGTTCGTACAAGTCAAATTATTGTTCTATGTAAAATATGAAATTGTAAGTCATGTAGTAATGCAGTCTCAGTGGATTTATACATGATAGCAATACATGTTAACATGTTCCCTTTATCTAAGTCACTATGTAAATCATTTTACCATATTGTTGCTAGTGTTTCAAAAGTAGTATGTGCATCTAAATTATGCAAAAAGTTATATAAAGTAGTTAGAGAATACCTAGGCTTATGACACATCTTTTTTTTTTTTTTTTTAATCAATTTTCAACTTAATAATCAAGCAGTCCTTGATATATAACAGATTTTATGGTTTCCAGAAATTCTTAATATATAGATTTATAATAATCACATTGAATTCTTAACCATACATTTTCAAAGTCCACAAAAAAGGAGTTCACCTTAAATTATTTGAAGGTTATAAAAAAAACAACTAACAAAATACTTAAGAAATTAACAACACAATCCTAACTGGAGAGTTTATTTTATAATTGAGAACCAATCGCAACACTTAAGCGGTTGCTAACACCAAGCTTTCATCCTTACTTCTGTCTGTTACACATTTTGTCAGTTGTTAAGGTTGGAAAAACAATACCTGACATTTTTATAGCATATACTACATTTACAGGGAAACCTTAGTTTAAACAAGGCTCCCATCTGCACAAGTTTTTGTCTCATTAAAAGAAATTGCTTTCTTCTTGTTTATGTTTCTTTAGTGATATCTGTAAAGATCCTCACATTTAATTGACAAAATTTCTCTTTAATATTTCTAAAGAATAGCCTTAAAACCCAATCTCTATCTGTGGTTAGTAGAAAAGAAATGATCATTGTAGCAGGCTGGGCCTCCCCCAAGTTAGATGACTCTAGTATTTCTGATACATTCAAAGGAGAAATCTCTTGAAAATCCTGATCTTTTCCTATCACTTTCTTCCACGAGGGAAGGTAATAAACTTGATTCAATGGAGGTATAGCCTGCTGAGGAATTTCTAAAAACTCCACTGCAAATATGTTCCACATTTCTTTCACGGAAATGGCTGGTATTTGGTAAATTCTCCTAAATCTTAAATTATTATTTCAGATCCGATTTTCAAGGTTTTCCATTTTTCGAATAACATATTGATTTTCTTTTATTAACATTGCACTCTGTTCAGCTAATTGGTTTATATATGCCTTAGTAGACACTATAGCCTGGTCTGTTTTAACATCATCCAATATTACTGTTACGTGCCCCGTCCGATAACGTCCCACGCACGGGCCTGCTCACCTTCATGGTTCCACAGCAGGTCCTGGGTTGGCCTCCCTAGCGGCAGCTGCTAGTACTTCCAGGCCCCGGTGTCCTGCGGAGGTGGTCGCCGGGCCTTCTACTGTGAACCAGGCTTCACACCGGAGCTCAGTGTCTTTGGTGCTGCTGGCCATGCCCCTACGCGTGGTGCGTGGGCCGCCCAGCCTCTTGTAGGGCCAAGGGTGGGTCTTAGCTCTGCGGCGCGCCCTGATTGATTCTACGTTATAAGAAAGTCCCTGCCTGCACTTCCTTGCCTTGACAATCGGGTCGGTTGCTAGATTGTCTCTGCGCTTGTACCTGTTCCTGTCTTGTTCCAAGTCTCGTTCCAGGATCCTTCTGTTCCAATTCTGTTCCTGCTTCCTAGTTCCAGTGTCCTCCTGTTCCTGCTAGTCTCTTCGTCTCCCCAGGTAGTACCTCTGGACTGATTCACTGGTACTGACCTCTCTTTGCTACTTGACCTGTCTGCTTGCCTGCCTTCTGACTCCAGTCCGTTCCTCAACCTGCCTGTCTGCTGCCTGCGTTTTGACTCCAGTCTGTTCCTTGACTTGCCTGCCTGCTGCCTACCTTCTGACCTCAGCCTGCTTGTGACCTCACCTGACCTCTAGTACCTGACCTTAGCTTTGCTGATCACTCCTCAGACTGACGCCTGGACTCTGACCTCTGCCTGCTTGACCACGTCTGCAGATTCTGGCTTTGTTCCTAGCCTTGTCATCTCCTACGCTGATCTGGTCCTCCTTGCTCCATCTGACCTCCAGTCTCGAACTTGACCATGCTCTCCTCCTGTCTGTGGGCATGCTGGACTTCCACTCTCCCAGGAGGCCCTACAAGGCTCACCTAAGTCCAAGCGGCCCGGGTCCCTATGGGCTCCTCCCGAGGGGACCTTGGGCTTCCAGTGGTGAAGCTTTTCCTAGCCTCTGTCTCCTTCCATGCTCCGCCCCCTGGGGGCAGTGGCCTCCTGGTCCCTACCAGGAGGCGCATCTCCACTGCCACAGACAAAAGTCCACCCCTGAGTGCAACAGGTTGTCAAGGCCATGGACTCGGTGGAGTCTCCCAGCTCCAGGGCCCTACCGGGTTTGGCCGCCACAGTTAAACATTATCAAGCCTTGGAAATGCTGGCCTCTTCAGTAGAAGAGCTCCATTCCCAACTACAAGATACAGCTTTGGCCAATCCTGTGGGCCTCTCGGCCACCATGCTTCCCAAAGCATCTTTGGCACTTCCTGCACCTCCTCGATATAATGGGGGCCCACGTTCCTGTCGTGGCTTCCTTAATCAGTGCTTTATGCAGTTTGCACTGCAACCCTCCCTGTTTTTGAAGGAAATTACTAAGGTGACCTTCATTCTGTCTCGACTGGATGAGAAGGCCCTTCCGTGGGCCTCTCCCTTATGGGAACGTTCCGATCCTATTCTTTCCAAGTTATCTGAATTCATCGCTCTCTTCAAGCAGACCTTCGTAGACCCAGGCCGCCAGGCTGTTCCTAGCCACAATTTACTCCACCTCCATGAAGGGGCGAGAACCCTCTCTGAGTACACGGTGGAGTTTTGAACTCTAGCCACTGAGCTTCGGTGGCAAGAAGATTGTCTGCAAGCCATCTTTCTAGATGGACTCTCCTGTGCTCTCAAAGATGAGCTCTCCATCTGTGAGACTCCTACGTCTATAGAGGACCTGATTTCCCTGGCCGGGAGGGGATTGATCATCATCTCCGGCAAAGATTGATCATTGTCTCCGGCAAAGACGCCTAGAAGTAAAGGCTCCACGCTCTCCTATAGTGCGTCCCACAAGTACCTCCAACCCTCTGGTGAAGAATTCAGCACCACTACCGTCCTCCGTGGTGGAACCTATGGAGGTGAATCATGGGCACCTATCTCGACGGAACAGTTATGTCGGTGGAAGGAGGGTCTTTGCCTTTACTGTGGCACTTCTGGACATCGTCTGCAGTCCTGCCCAGTGCAGCTGGGAAACTGCAATGTCTAAGCCCGGTGGGGGTCCCGAGCTTGGGCACAACTGTTACTGGCCCTCAACTCTTGCTTCCTGTTTCCCTGGGCATTAAGGCCCACACCTTTGCTACCACCGCTCTTGTTCTTATGGATGACATCGTCAAGTTCTTGAACATCCCTCTCCAACCATTGGAGGTAAGTCTCCACATTGCCTCCATTCAGGGGGATCATCTTCCAGGACTCATTACTCACCGGACAGTGCCTGTCCCTCTTACCGTGGGTACCCTTCACGAGGAAGAGATGTCTTTCTATGTACTGAATTGATCAACGCACCCAATTATCCTGGGTCTGCCATGGCTCCAGGTTCACGAACCCCAGTTTGACTGGCAAACCCTACAGTTGGTACAGTGGGGCTCCAAATGCCAGAAGACTTGTTTGCATTCCGTAGTTCCAGTTGTTCCTGTCCTGAAGTCTGTTACCTTACCTGGTTTGCCTCTGCAGTATTCTGACTTCAATGGTGTCTTTTTGAAGCAGAAAGCAGATACCTTGTTTCAGTTACACAAGTTCAACTGTCCCATTGAACTCCTGCCGGGCACTATACCTCCCAAAGGCTGTACTTACCCATTGTCTCAACCTGAGACTCAAGCTGTGTTGGATTATATTAAGGAGAACCTAGAGAAAAGTTTCATCCGTCCGTCTGACTCCCCTGCTGGTGCGGGGTTCTTCTTCGTCAAGAAGAAGGATGGCAGCCTACGCCCCTGTATCGATTACAGGGGGCTCAACACCATAACTCGCAAGGACCGATACCCATTGCCCCTCATCAGTGAACTGTTCAATTGCCTTGAGGGGGCATGAATCTTTTCCAAGCTTGACCTGAGGGGTGCGTACAATTTGATACGTATCAAACCTGATGATATATGGAAAACCACATTTAACACAAGGGATGGTCACTACGAATACACTGTGTTGCCCTTTGGGCTATATAACGCCCCAGCGATCTTTCACCACCTTATGAATGAAGTCTTCCAAGACCTTCTGTATTCCTTCATAGTCATATACCTTGACAACATCTTGATCTTTTCAAAAGACCTGGAATCTCATAGAGATCACGTCAGGATCATATTGCAACGTCTACTAGAAAAGCACTTGAACACCAAGCTGGAAAAATGCCTGTTTGAGCGGAATCGCTTACCCTTCCTAGGGTATATCATTTCTGACCGAGGATTTTCCATGGACACCGAGAAAGTCCAGGGGATTCGCGACTGGCCCCAGCCAGTAGGTCTCCAAGTCTTGTGATGTTTTCTTGGGTTTACCAATTATTACCGGAGCTTCATTGCTAATTATTCCTCCCTAGTTGCCCCACTTACTGCAATGACTAGGAAAGGGGCCAACACCCGGGTCAGACACCCAAAGCAATTGCTGCCTTCCAGACTATCAAGGAAGTGTTCTGCTCCGGCACCTGCTTGCAGCACCCAGACCCCACATGTCCCTTCGTTGTGGAGGTCGACACCTCAGCAATTGGCGCAGGAGCCATCTTGAGCCAGTTTTCCCCCAAGGGCAAACTGACCCCCTGTTCTTTCTATTTGCATACGTTTTCCCCCATGGAACAGCATTACACCGTTGGTGACTGTGAACTCCTCACAGTCAAATTGGCACTTCCTGGTTGGAAGGGTAACAACATCAATTTAATGTCTTCACAGACCTTAAGAACCTTGAGCTTCTGAAAGAGGCTCAACTCCTGAACTCTCGACAGGCCCAATGGGCACTTTTCTTCGAACGATTCAACTTCACGCTTTGTTTCCGCCCTGGCTCTAAGAACCTTTGCGCTGATGCGCTGACCAGATCCTTCGAACCTGAAGATGTTCCTGAAGCTCCTAGCTTCATTATTGATCCTGCCTATATTTCCCTTGCCGTGACCACTACAGTTCCTACTGGAAAAACTGTCGTTCCTAAGAGGTTACGTGAACGAGTTCTGAAATGGGCCCATGACTCCAAGTTGGCAGGCCATCCAGGCCGTGCCAGAACTTTAGAGATATTACAAAGACACTATTGGTGGCCCAGTATGGTGCAAGACTCTCGAAACTCTGTGGACTCATGTCCCATCTGTGCTCAGCAGAAGCCGCCAACTGGAAAGCCCTGGGGCTTACTGCAACCACTCCCAGCACTTACTGAACCATGGTCAAGCATCTCGACGGACTTTATCATGGACCTGCCTCCTTCTCAGAACAACACGGTGATTTGGATCATCATCGACCATTTTTCGAAGATGGGACACTTTATTCCTCTGCCGGGCCTCCCTTCAGCCCCAGGACTAGCAAAGCTGTTCTTAAAGAATATCTTTCACCTTCATGGACTCCCCAAGGAGATCATCTCCGATCGGGGACCACAGTTTGGAGCCAAGTATTGGCGTTCTCTATGTAAGAAGTTCAATATTTCCTTAAGCTACACATCGGCCTATCATCCACAGGCCAATGGATAAGCTGAAAGGACCAATTGAACCCTGAAGACATTTCTCCGCTCCTATGTAAATGATCAGTAAGGTAATTATTCTGATCTTCTTCCCTGGGCTGAACTGTCTCACAACACGCATGTTGCTGCAGCCACTGATGTTTCCCCATTTTCTGTAGTATTCAGATGGCAGCCCCACCTGCCTCTTCCTGTTCCCTTGACAGTCCTATCTCCAGCGGCTCAATCAATGGCTCACACCATTCATCAGATATGGAACCAAGTAAAAGAGCGTCTTTCCCAAGCCGCTGAACACTCCAAGGGTAACTCTGATATCCATAGATGTCCTGCTCCACTCTTCTGTCCCGGCCAAAAGGTGTGGCTAAGCGCTCGACACATATGACTGAGACTTCCCTCTCAGTGCTTGGCTCCAAAGTATATAGGACCATTTCCTGTAATCCGAAGAGTGGGAGCGGTATCATACCAACTCAGCTACTCGTGACATTTCATGTGTCATTGTTGAAGCCATTGGTCCTCTCCTGGCCTTCGCGCAGAGTTCCCTCTCCTCCACGGGTCTCCGCTGAGCATGACTCCTCCCTCCAGGTAAAAGAGGTCCTTGATGTTCGACGGCGTCAAGGAAATGGGAATACCTCTTAGCCTGGGAGGGTTATGGGGTTGAGGAGAATTTTTGGGAACCTTACCATAATATCCTTGATAAGGAGCTCCTGAAAGCCTTTCATAGGGCTCATCCTGACAAGCCACAGCCACGAAGGAGGAGGCCTAGAAGGGGGGTAATGTTATGCATTGCATCTGCTCCCATCCCATGCAAAGGCCTGCTCACCTTCATGGTTCCACGGCAGGTCCTGAGTCGGCCTCCCTAGTGGCAGCTGCTAGTACTTCCAGGCCCCGGCGTCCTGCGGCGGCGGTCGCCGGGCTTTCTACTGCGAACCAGGCCTCACGCCGGAGCTCGGCGTCTTCGGCACTGCTGGCCATGCTGCTACGCGCGTGAACGCGGACCGCCCGGCCTCTTGTAGGGCCAAGGGCGTGTCTTAGCTCCGTGGCGCGCCCTGATTGATTCTCCATTATAAGGAAGTTCCTGCCTGCACTTCTTTGCCTTGACAATTGGGTCGGGTGCTAGATTGTCTCTGCATTTGTACCTGTTCCTGTCTTGTTCCAATTCTCCTTCCAGGATCCTTCTGTTCCAGTTCTGTTCCTGCTTCCTAGTTCCAGTGTCCTCCTGTTCCTGTTCATCTCTTCATCTCCACAGGTAGTACCTCCAGACTGATTCACTGGTACTGACCTCTGTTTGCTACTTGACCTGTCTGCTTGCCTGTCTTCTGACTCCAGTCCATTCCTCGACCTGCCTGTCTGCTGCCTGCCTTCTGACTCCAGTCCGTTCCTTGACTTGCCTGCCTGCCGCCTGCCTTCTGACTCCAGCCTGCTACTCGACTCGCCTGCCTAATGCCTGCCTCCTGACCTCAGCCTGCCTGTGACCTCGCCTGACCTCTGGTACCTGACCTTAGCTTTGTTGACCATTCCACGGACTGACTCCTAGACTCTGACCTCTGCCTGCTTGACCACATCTCCAGATTCTGGCTTTGTTCCTAGCCTTATCATCTCCTACGTAGATCTGGTCCTCCTTGCTCCATCTGACCTCCAGTTTCGAACCTGACCGCGCTATCCTCCTGTCTGTGGGCACGCTGGACTTCCACTCCCCCAGGAGACCCTGCAAGGCCCATCTAAGTCCAAGAGGCCTGGTTCCCTACGGGCTCGTCCTGGGGGGACCTCGGGCTTCCAGTGGTGAAGGTTTCCCTAGCCTCTGTCTCCTTCCTTGCTCCGCCCCCTGGGGGGCAGTTGCCTCCTGGTCCCTCCCAGGAGGTGCATCTCCACTGCCACAGGACAAGGGTCCACCCCCGAGCGCAACAATTACTTTATTAACTTAGGTATCCAGACTTTCTATTCTTTTCACTAAGGGGCGGATTTTCAGAGCCCTGCTCGCGTAAATCCGCCCAAAATCGGGCGGATTTACGCGAGCAGGGCCCTGCGCGCCGGGAAGCCTATTTTACATAGGCCTCCCGGCGCGCGCAGAGCCCCGGGACTCGCGTAAGTCCCGGGGTTCTCCGAGGGGGGCGTGTCGGGGGCGGGCCCGGTCGTCGCGGCGTTTCGGGGGCGTGTCGGCAGCGTTTTGGGGGCGGGTACGGGGGCGTGGCTACGGCCCGGGGCGGTCCGGGGGCGTGGCCGCGCCCTCCGTACCCGCCCCAGGTCGCGGCCCGGCACGCAGGAGGCCCGCTGGCGTGCGGGGATTTACGCCTCCCTCTGGGAGGCGTAAATCCCCCGACAAAGGTAAGGGGGGGTTTAGACAGGGCCGGGCGGGTGGGTTAGGTAGGGGAAGGGAGGGGAAGGTGAGGGGAGGGCAAAGGAAAGTTCCCTCCGAGGCCGCTCCGATTTCGGAGCGGCCTCGGAGGGAATGGGGGTAGGCTGCGCGGCTCGGCGCATGCCGGCTATACAAAATCCATAGCCTTGCACGCGCCGATCCAGGTTTTTAGTAGATACGCGCGGCTCCGGGCGTATCTACTAAAATCCAGCGTACTTTTGTTTGCGCCTGGAGCGCAAACAAAAGTAGGCTATTCGCGCGCCTTTTAAAATCCGCCCCTAAAGGTTTCAAAGATAAGGTAACGTTTTTATTTATTAAAAGTTTCCCAGATAGTCTCTAAGGAAAAGACAGGCGGTCTAACTATAGGCACAAAGTCTGCGTCACAAATTATTGTATCAGAGGAAATATTGGGCTTTACTTGGTGTAACAATTGCCCCTCCATTGCTATCCCATCTGGGTCTCCAACAAAAGTGGTGCCTCCCGCAACTGGTATCGTTGATGTTCCAGGGTTTCCCTCTACTTCCACCAATGGGGGAGTGGTTTCCACAAGAATGGTGGTTAAATAAACAATAAATTAAACTAAACTAAAATCTGGAGTCAGGCAGAAATAGCTAAGCATGAGCAAGCTAAGTAGGCTTTATGAAAGAAATTAGCTGTGGGGGAAATAGCAATTATATAAAAGGTAATAGAAATACTTTAAATGAGATAAAGGCTGGCAAAGACTTTTTTCATTCATAAAAAATATGCATTTCTGTTAGATTGCACTTATGAGTCTGCTAGGTCATGATTGCCCATAGAGCATCCTTCTGTGAGTGCTTAGCAAGGTCTGTCCAGTCCATTCCTATTTTTCACTTACTTTGGAATTAAACATTGGAAGACAGATGCAGAGCATACCTGATAAACAGTGTTGTTATAGAGACATGTTATTGGTTCTGTAAAAAAAGAAAAAAAAATACACAACAATCAGTTTCTGATATCTGTATTTTCAGCATTAAGTACCATTCTGCATCAGCTTATCACAGATAGTGATAAGGATTGGGGAGAAAATAAAAAAAAGACCAGGGATAGGTAATTCCAGTCCTCGAGTGCCACAGACTGGTCTGGTTTTCAGGATATCCACAGTGAATATGCATGAGATATATTTGCATACAGTGCAATGCAAATGTATCTCATGCATATTCTATATGGATATCCTAAAAACCAGTGCATGCAAATGTATCTCATGCATATTCTATATGGATATCCTAAAAACCAGACCTGTTTGTGGCCCTCAAGGACCAGAATTGCATAGCCTTGCAGTAGATATAAGGCACAAAAAGCACCACATACTGTAAACAAGACAGGATATGGTATTGGCAGCAAATTCATTCTGTTTCAGTTACAAGAGTCACTATAAATGAGCTTATAGTTATTTGATACATACCACAGTATCCACAGCAGGAACCATCAGAATTATAGGGTACTGTTCTCTCATTACTATTGCACTGCAGACTTTGGTCACACTGAATAGGTGTGCAGTTTGTACCTGTGAGGCTACAGGTACATTCATTACATCCATTTACAGTCCAAGGCTAAAGATAGAAGAAAATATACAGAGATCAGATCCAGTGGTACTAAAGTAATATATAATTGATCACTCGATAATTCAATAGTAGAATACTTACAGCTGTCTGTTGTCCATTTCCACAGTAGACTGTTAAAATAAAACAATTGATATTTAGTGAGAACAACTTTACAATAATTGTGTAAATGAAATACTCCTAAATATATGTCTATGGCCTGGATTTATCAAAATGCGGTACTTACCGCATGTGATAGCAAAAGGGGTGTGTTTTATGCTAATATAGGATTTATTGCAATTTGTGCTAATTACCTGTGTGAAGAGCTAAGTTAGTGCAAATTGTGATCCCATTTCAGATTCTGTGATAAGTGCCAGACCTGTTGTATTTCCTGCATTCAACCACTGGGAGACCATTTTTGAGAGAAAGAGTGAGAGTGAGAGAGAGAGAGCCTGGCCATAATATCATGGCCCATAGGCAGGTATTTGTATCCCTAGGGTAGGCCCACCTAGTAACTCGAGGTGGGGATTAGGTAAGTGTGTAGGGGGTTAGGGGCCACTTTGACATGCTACGTGACACCTACGAACAGAACAGTGGTCTCTTGTGAAGATTTGCTGGCCTTTGGAGTGAGGAAACTCACTCCAAGATGAGATTTGGGCAATGTTCTCTCAACCTAGCTTGATGGACTCTCTACCTGGGTAACATCAAGCTAGGTTGAGAGAACGTTGCCCAAATCTCATCTTGGAGTGAGTTTACGATATGGTGCTATCGCATGCGGTAAACACGTTTTCGCATGCGTGAAAGGCCTATCGCATGCGAAAACGGGGCTTTTCGCATGCGATAAGCCCTTAACGCATGTGAAAATGCCTTACCACATTTTGAAAAATGACCCCCTATGTATGCTATTAGTAATGGGGCAGAGGATGGCAGAAAAAGACCTCTTGGCTCATCCAGCTTGCCCAGTTATTCGTGTCTATACTTTTTCAGGCCTGATTCTCACTCAGTAAGCGTAGATAATGCACTCACAGAGTACCTCCGGCAGAAACAGTGCAGAACACTGTGATGAGGTACCTCCGGCAGAAACAGTGCAGAACACTGTGATGAGGTACAGCAGGGAATTTAACTTTGGCTGCAATGGCAACAGGACAGGAGCCTTCAGTCTGGTACCGAGACCTGAACTACATACAGTGGAGCAGACAGTGTACAAATGACACCTAAAAACTAGAGTAAGAGCCTGAGTTATAAGCAACAGGTGTGAATTTTATACATAATACATTTTATACATAATATTTTCTGCCTACTCATTTTCTCATTTCAGAAGTGACTTTATTATTAGAATATATAAGGGATTGGGGGAGATAGGGCATAGACAACAAATCCTCTAATCCTAAATTACCTTTCTGCCATTATTTTATTGAAGAGTTATATTATTAGAAAAAATGTGATATTCTTAATTAGATTATGTAGCAACAAAAAAAAACAAGCTGTCTATTTAACAGTGCTGGTATGGTTTTTATACCATGTCTCCAATGCTTTTTATACATATGGCCAGTGTGTTCCATATTCTTTGATCTTAACTATCAAACATTTTTTGACGTAGTTTTCCTCTCTTTTATTATTATTTTTTGACGCATTTTTCGAGTTAACACCTATTCCGTGTACCCATAGATATGCTTTGGTCTAACACCAAGTTGTCTTTTTTAGAATACCTTACAATATGTATGTATACCATTGCTGATCGTTGACTGAAGTGCGTACTTATCAAAAGTTCTTCTGTACAGGTATTCAATTTCATTACATGTGCTGTCATAACCCTTCACCAGTTTGCTTCACATGTGTGTGACCCATTTCAGTATTCATCTTTGTTATCTTTAAGTACCATTGTGATGTCTTCGCACACATATAATCATACATTATTAGATATTTAAATTACATGGTTACACATTCTGTTCTTTATGTACACATATCCATGTATGTTCTTATTATTTTTTATGTGCTTTTTATATTTCTTATATGTGTGTTTAATTTGATTTCAGTAGCCCCTGAGGCAGCTCTATATGAGAGTGAAGCACGGCCAGAGTCAGGCAGGAGTATTTTAAGAATAAAGGTCTTTTTTACATACTGATCTCCTTTTTTCTTTTTTTTGTTACATAGTCTTAATTAGATTATCACATTTTTCTAATAATATAACTCTTCAATAAAATAATGACAGAAAGGTAATTTAGGATTAGGGGAATTGTTGTCTATGTCATGAATTGAGATAAGAAAAAGTATACATGAAATGCTATTGGTCCTTAAGAGGTCCATATTCAAAGAGATTGTCCAGTTAAGACAAACCCTAATGACTCAAATGTCGGATTTTAATAGATACGCACGTAGCCGCGCGTATCCTTTAAAATCCGGGGTCGGCGCGCGCAAGGCTGTGGAAAAGCGGCAGCCTGTGCTCGCCGAGCCGAGCAGCCTGTCTCCATTCCCTTCGAAGCCGCTCTGAATTCAGAGCGGCCTCGGAGGGAACTTTGCTTCCGCCTCCCCCCACCTTCCCCTCCCTTCCCCTACCTAATCCGCCCCCTAACCCTATCTAAACCCCCCTACCTTTATTTGAAGAGTTACGCTTGCGCCGGCTGCGCGATTCCCCGGCCCAGGAGTTCTTTCGGCGGCCTTGACCACGCCCCCGAAATTCCCCCGGGCCGGAACCACGCCTGCGGCCCCGCCCGCAAAATGACGTTCCGCTGCGACATGCCCCCAACACGCCCCCCCAGGAAAGCCCCGGGACTTACGCACGTCCCGGGGCTTGTGCGCGCCGCTGAGCCTACTCAACATAGGCTCGGCGTGTGCAGGGGGAACTTGGGCCAGGTTTTCGGGGGGTATGTGCGTACCCCTTTGAAAATCTGGCCCTCAGTGTCTAAATTTTGTGTGGGAAAATTGTTTGTCAATTTTATTTTGTGTGGGTAGATTGCAGGCCTGAATTCACCCAGACAACTCTGAGTAACTTTAGACCAGATATTTGGCACTAAGCCATGCCAGTTGAGTATCTGATCTAAAGTTATCTAGATAAAGTTGCCTGGTGACTGCTGGCCAAACTTGGCTCTCTAGGAATCTGGTTGTACTATTATTTAAGAATATTAAATATTCTTCCAAAATAAGCCAGATAAGTTTATATATATAAAAATTATATACAGGGACAGGAGTAAAGAATTCAAAACTGTTTATGATAGCTACCACAAAGTAACACAAACCAATAGCAATATTCATGTCAGTTTTAAGAAAGATGGCAACACTAAACTGAATGAAAGCTTGCTGTTAAAGCTTTAAGGTAGCACGCTGTTAAATTTTAATGGGGTTATTTTATAACAGTCCACATAAATTTGCAGGATACTATACACTTAGATGCACCAATTTTCAAAGCAACCATATGCATATAAGGTTGCTTTGAAAATGACCCCACTAAAGCTGCTCACAATGGGCCAGATTTTCAAAAGGTTAATCGTGTAAATCCGGAGGATTTACATGCGCCGGGCCTATTTTAAAAAGGCCCAGGAACGCATGTAAGTCCCGGGGCTTTACAAAAGGGGTGGTCTGGGGGCAGGGCGGTCCGAGGGCAGGGGTGTGGTGGGGGTGTGGCCAGAGGCCTCAGCACTGTCGCTGGGCCGGGGATCACGCCCTGGCCAACTGCCGGCGAGTGCAACTTACTTCAGCCCCGGGGCTGAAGTACGTTTTAAAACAAAAAAAAAGAAGTCATCAAAGGTAGGGGGGAAAGGGTGGGGGGAGGTAAGGGAAGGGAAGGTGGGGTGGGGGAGTAGGAAAGTTCCCTCCGAGGGCGCTCTGATTTCGGAGTGGCCTGGGAGGGAACGGGGGAAGGCAGCGCGGCTTGGAGCGGGCTCGGCATGCGCAAGGTGCACAATTGTGCACCCCCTTGCACGCGCTGACCCCGGATTTTATAACATGTATGCACATGTTATAAAATCGGGCATACATGTGTGCGCGCCGGGTAGCACCTGCACATGTACGCCCACATGCTCCTTTTTAAATCTACCCCAATGTTACCCCAGCTGCTTTGTATGGGGAAAAGGTTTTGGGGAAATTTATGCGTTCACTTTTTGAAACTGACAAGTACGTGCAGCCCCCGAACGTCTTTTCCTGGTGCAATTAAAATTAAACATGTACAGAGTGTATGCGCATAGGGCTGGATTTTAAAAGGGTTACGTGCGTAAATCCAGAAGATTTACGCACGTAACCGGACTTATGCGCGCCGGGCCTATTTTAAAAAGGCCATATTTGCTGCTGTGCCGGGGATTGGGCGCTGGCAGTCGGCTGGCAGGAGCAAAAGGAAAAATAAAGGTCGGGGGAGGGGGAGGGGGGGTTAGAGTAAGGCTGGGGGGGGGAAGGTAGGGGAAGGGGTTGCTTTTCTGTACACCCTCTGACTTAATATCATAGTGATATTAAGTCGGAGGCCCCCCCCCAAAAAAAAACAAATCTGCCCGCTACCCGCGGGTTGGAAAACAGACGCTCAATTTTGCCGGCGTCCGTTTTCTGAACCTGTGGCTGTCAGCAGGTTCGACAACCGGCGCCGGTAAAATTAAGCGTCGGCTGTCAAACCCGCTGACAGCCGCCGCTTCTGCCAATAAGGAGGCGCTAGGGATGCACTAGTGTCCCTACACCTCCTTTTTACAGTGGGCCCTCATTTGCATACAGAATCGCGCACCCAGGAAAGTGGGCGCTCGCCTCGGAGTCCCGGCTCTCCCGCACATTTTACTGAATCGGCCTGAAAGTGTTGGGATCGGAGGGAGAAAGAAGAAGAATGTCAGGGTCATTTCTGGAAGGGGGAAATGTAATGGTATTGGAAGGGGAAGAGAGAGAGAGAGAGAGAGAGTGTGTGTGTGTGTTGTGAGGCGGGGGGGGGGGGGGTGTAGAATAGAGAAAGCTGATATGCATTATTCTGCCCTTATCCCTTGCTCATCAACAGCAATCTCAGGGTGACTACAGCTCACAAGTTCCCAAATAAACCAATTTTTCTGGACAAAGTGCTTTGAAAATTATCCTCTTTGTATATATGTTTTCATTCTACCCTTTTAAAACATCCAATCAGCCATTACAATGAATTTCAAGGGCTTATATAGATGGGGTTAAAGTCATGTCAAAATCTTATGAGTGTTGGCAAGGATGCGCTAGGGTCGCCTCCTTGCTAACGTGACCCCCTAATTTAAACGTGCCCCAGGTGCCCCATTGGGGGCACCTGGGGCACGTTAAGAGAGCAGGCACTGACTGTTCAGCACCCGCTTTCTACGCGACTTTGTTGCATCGGCCCCTATGTGTGGCATGGCTTGAATTAACATTTGTAAATGAAAGCCTGGATAGCACTAAGCAGAGCATAGCGTACCAGACCAAAACAAATATGTCCTTTACTGCCTTAGCCAGGCTCTATGGGCCCAATTTACTAAGCATTTTTTCCACAGACATAAAATGAGAGAAAGCCTTTAGTAAATAACCTCCTAATTAAATAGATTCCGGTGGTTCCGACTTTTTTTTGCATTATAAATTATCTAAATATTTGAAATTTTAATTTAATCAAATATTTTCCTAAAAGATCTTCAAATAAGATAACATAAGGGTTGTTTCTAAATATGGATTTCTTAAAATAAGATACTTGAAATTATCCTTAGTTATTTTGTAAAGGTGATGCAATTTATTTCAAGCTCATCTTCTAGCATTTTAAGATTTTTATCCAATGAATAAATGGACATAAAGGACAAGGAACTCAGCTGGTACTGTTTTCAAGATTAAAATCTTAAAATACAAGTAATCTTGCAGAGATTTTACTTATTTCAAGTAAAGGTTCTGGAATTTAGATATTTTATATAGCAGATAAGTAAGCCCAAGTTTTAAACTATATTGGTCCTATATCCTGGATTAAAAATGTCAGATATCTTAAACTATGTAATATGATTTCTATAAGTTTATTTTATTAGCCGTATGTTCAAAAGAATATCTTGTGCAGTTGACTGGGTCACACATGTGTTGCTGCCATTAGCAGTGAGTTTCTGCTATGTGCCAAATGTTTCCAAATTGAAGCAAGCAAAAATAAGTGTGCCAAGCCAATCCCAAGCACATGAGAAAGGGTGAGTTTTGGAGGCAATCCCATGGATTGGAAGAAGTATGGCACAGTTATCGAAATACACACAGTGGGCATCGGTGTTTTCTAAAAGTAAGAAAAACAGAATACAAGGTTGGTCCTTTAAAACTGCAGCAATTTTGCAGCAACTCATGAATTTGCACAGCAAGGCACAACATTTTGTTTGATTTGAAGAGGGCATATAATGCTTGAAATTAGTGTATATGCTAAGAGTTGTGTATTCATTGGTCAGTTGTTTCATTCATTGTACGCATGTATCTTTAGTACGTGCTTAAATGCCCAATTGCTTGTACAATGGAAAACAAATGCCTGAACTAGATATGCAGGTACCGCAAAAACAAATAAAACAAATGAGCAATGAATGTACAGCCCTACTGGTGGACCTATGTTTGTAATCCTATTGTTTCCTTTATTTTAATTTTTAGGATTCCTTTGATTTTAATGCTGGGCTACAATAAAATATATTTTCTTGAATAAGATATGCTTTTTACTTTGTCATCATTGTTTTATGAATTTATCGGTTGTTTTAGTCATTGTTTGGTTTAAGGTTTTGTTGTTTACTATACATATTTCTATGTTATCTGCTAATTTTGCACAATTCCCAAAATACCGTATAAACTATTTTGATATTAGCTATTAAATACATGATAAAAGATGACTATAAAATTGGAAGAATGGTTTTCAGTTTTGGCAACTGGATTTTCATTTAAAAAGAAAGCAAATCATGTATTTGGGTTAAAGAAATCTTTTGGAAGGGAAGAACTAGCATTCACCAAAAAGGAAAGAGACCTTGGGGATTATCATCTCTGATGACCTCATGGTAGCCATTCAATGTGAAAAAGCAGTTGGGAAACCTAATAGTGTACTTGGGTATATAAGGAGAGCTTTCACTAGTACAAAAAGGGAAATAATATTTCTTTGTGAGTCTCTGGTCGGACCCCCACCCTTCAGTGCTGGGTGGAAGTCTGGAAACTAGACCATCAAAAGGATACTGACAAGATGGAGGTAATTCAAAGCAGGTTCCATCACTATGTTGCATGGCCTGCAGTATTAACCAGATTTAAAGGGAGGGATTCACTAAGACTGAGTGAAGGTAGCATAAAGTTTGCATGTACCTTTTATGCATCAAACTTTACCACCAGATTTTCTAAGTAAACTTATGGGCATAAATTTGCTTTGAAAACTTGTGTGCGAGTGCCTGAGTATGCTCACAGACCCAACCACACAAAGTTACATTTGTGCTATGGAGGGCATAACTTGTGTGGGTGGACTTACATGAATAACTTTTTACCATCAAAATGTACACATGCCAGTCCAAATTCTGATCCATCTGTGCCTCCAGAATGCTTCTTGTCAGTAAGCATAAAAGTACGTGCAAAACCAAGTTACACATGCTTTTTTAATTGAAGTGAATTCCAGGCTACTTTAGTGCTTTCATTTGCATGAAAAAAAATAAATTTTACATATGTAAATGGCTTTGAAAATTCAGCCCTATATGTTTATTAGGGTTATACAGGGAAATAAAATTTGTTTTCGTTTTGCTTTTGGAAGGTTTTTCCTGACGTGCGGGAATCGTATTTTATAATATGTTACGCTTGTTATAAAATCGCTGTATCCATGTGCATGCCGGGAACCACAAGCAATGGTTGCTAGTGTGCTTCTTTGAACATCTACCCCACATGGTGTGTTTGCTCTACAGCAAACATATGTATTTATTGACAATAGCACATGAACTGTATCACCACAGCACATATATCTCACTGTGAAAGCATGTATATTCTGCCACCATATTGCATCTGTTGTGCCACCACAACATGTATACTGTGATGGTACAGTGTACATTCATTGTGAATAAAGCATAAGTTAATTACCTGTAGCAGATGTTCTCTGAGTATAGCAGGATGTAAGTACTTACAAGCAGGTAATGTCATCAAATATAGCCCCATTCAAAAGCTTCAACTTTGCATCTTCTAATCTAGACTCTTCAGAAGCTCTACTCACCACGTGCAGGATTGTCCCTCATCATGGATATTGTGCAGGGACCTTCTCAATTATTTAAATAAACTAAATAAAAGAAGCCAATGCCTAGGAAAGGCAGGTGGATTCTGTAAAGATTTATGTCTGGCTGCCCTCTGAGAATACCTGCTACAGATAAGTAACTTACGAATTCTCTGAGAACAAGCAGGATCTGACTGTCCTCACAGTTGGGGAATCCCTAGCTACAGGTTGCCTTAAATGAAAAAAGGGGATACAAGATGAAGAGCACCAATGATGCAAAAATGTTTCATTTGGCAAATAACCTTTATGCATTTTTTTTCTTTTAGGCAATCTTAAAATAAAAAGAATGGGTGCTTGGGGGGATGGGGTGAAGTTGGATTCTAAACCTCAAATAGACCTTTTAGAACAAATTAAGCTGCTGTCATGTCAGGAGGCCCTGTCTAATAAGTAAAGAGTTGTGATTGTGTGGATTGGTCTCCATGTTGCAGCCTTGCATATCTTTTCCATGGAGGGTAATCTCAGGTGGGTCACTAACGTCACCATGGCTCTAACATTATGAGCCTTGACATGCCCTAAGTCAAGCCTGCCTAGAGATATAGATGGCTCAGACTTATCATGCCAAGACACTTCTATGAGCTCTAGATGGGTTTGATGGCCTCTAGAAGTCACCTTCCTACATGTGGAGCATTCCAAGGTGTTGTGGTGGTGCCCCAGGCACAACATGCATTTGTCATACGGATTTGTAATCAACATAATAAGGTTGCACTAGGGGCAGTTTGAGAAGATGCTGGTCCTCTGTTCAGTAGGGGTGTGCATTCGGATTGACCGCATTAGTAAAACGCAACTCATATTTTTTTTTAACTTAAAAAATTGATTCGACATAAACGATCGGATTTCCCACATATCGAACATAGATATGTTCGATATGTGGGAAATCGCGATTGTTGAGCCAAAATAAAAATATAAACCCCCTCACCCTCCTTAATCCCCCCCCCCGACTTACCACAACTCCCTGGTGATGGAGCGAGGAGTGAGGACGCCATTTCTGCAATCCTCGGCGAGAAGCATGTGACGTCGGCGGCACGTCGAGTGACGCCGGCGTCACGTGATTCCCGGCGAGTTCGCGCCGGACGGCTCCTTCGGCCCAAAAATAACTTTTGGCCAGCTTGGGGGGGTCAAGCTGGCCAAAAGTTCTTTTTGGGCCGAAGGAGCCGTCCGGCGCGAACTCGCCGGGAATCACATGACGCCGCGTCACTCGACGTGCCGCCGACGTCACATGCTTCTCGCCAAGGATTGCAGAAATGACGTCCTCACTCCTCGCTCGATCACCAGGGAGTTGTGGTAAGTCTGGGGAGGGGATTAAGGAGGGTGAGGGGGTTTACATTTTTTTTTTGCACATATGTACATATACCCAACTCATTGGATTTTTTTTATGTCCATATTGGCCGCAAGTGGGACCCCCTTTCGGACATAAGAAATATGAACATAAAATTTTGCTCTGCACATCCCTGCTGTTCAGTGGACATCAGATGAAAAATAGCCAATGCAAAATGGTTCAATATGAAAAACAAATAAAATAGCCTGACCAATGCCAAATGATGTACTGATACTGGTGTTGATGCAACAGTTGAAAAATAAAACTTAGAAAAAGGTAAAAAACAAAACAAAACACCTTACTAAGGCAATAAGAATCAGACAAAAAATGCCCAGACTAGAGGGTCTCATGCATAAAATCATGGAAAGGGAAGTTTCTAGGAGGTGAGAAAAGGTCAGTGAATAGTGACTTTGCTAGTTTCAAAGAAAGCTCAGTTACAAAAAAGTAGAATGCTGGGTGATGACAACAATGATCAACAAGTTGCACCCAGAATAATTACTAAAGCACATATGATTTGTTGTGGAGGAAAAACTTCAGATGCCAATATCTAGGCAATACATGCCTTAGATAACATAAATTAAAGCACCATCATGAGTTAAAAAACTTCTTCAATTAATATTTTTTTTGCTTCTTTTTTATCCTTATTCACTTTTTTTTTTTATTTTTTAATTTTCAACAGAAATTCATGCTTAGATAGCTTGGTAAGTCGCTACTGATATTGTTTAAAAATAGGGTATGCTTTCCATCCAATTGCTACTAATGATGTTCAAAAAATGAAGTGTACTTTCTAATATTCAAAAGATAAGATGCACTGTCTCAAAACTTATCTTTAAGTATTTCACGCCATCAAAATAACATATCCAAATGTTCTATCCGACGCTATCAGCATTTTGCCTGACAAGGTCTGCATCAGGGGTTCCTGCAGCGATTCTTTGCAATCTACAAAACACATTAAAAAAATATCAGTTACAAAGGCTGAAAACATATCAACGATGCTAATAATTGCTATTTCAACTTACCAATATCGTTCCGACATATACACACCAACTTTCATCTGTGTCCCATGACTACACATTCTTGAAATAATAAACATGGCTGAATGGTGTCTTGATGAACTATATATGTTTAATTTGAAAATGCTCCTACCCAATGGAAACAAAAACATTTGATCAAGTAATTCAAAAGATGAAAATAAAGGACAATAAAAAATATCCCAAGCTGTCAAATTAATTTTACTCATACAATTGTTTACTAATGCTTAAATGTGTTTTGAATTCAAAAAAATCTCTCTTAATAAAATATATTTTTGATAAAACATAGGCTCATTGAATGTCTGAGAGCAATCTCAAATCACAAAAAGTGATGATAACCTTCAGTAGGCCAATGTCATTACCTCTACCATGCATACCATCAGTGACTAATATAGACAAGCAAATACATTTGAACTTCTATGCCTAAAGTGGAATCCTTGGATTCCTTGCTGCGATTGTATCTTAAAAATTCAAATTAGTGAGCTCTAAATATATCTTTTCGAGACATAAAAATATTTTTGTTAAGTACTCAATTTCTAGTTTTATAACAAAATCACAAATTTGCATGGTTTATCCCTGAAAGATGAAAAATCAACTAAATGGTCAATAGGCAAAAAGATGATCATTCTAAAAGAGCTGTCCCCATTTTATACTAATATTTAGCCCTTCAGGTTGCAACTTCTTAATTGATATATCCATTTTTGTTCACATTGAATTAAAAGTTTGTCTCAATCTCTCCCCTAGGATGTCTAAAGATGGTATCAATCACAAAAAAATCTGTATTCCGCAAACAAATGTGAAACCTCTACTGAGTGTGCCACCAGTGTTGCTTCTAGATGGGCAAATTTATGTGACATTCTGTATGTAAAGCAATATTTTATGTGTGATGATAAAGTGCAATACAATAAATAAATTGTTAATGTTTATAGACCAATGTACTGAATATGTGCTTGATAAAATTATTAAGTAGAGTCATGTTTACATAGTATACTTGATAAACAAACGGGTTGTATGATTTATTGTGATTCCCTGTTGTATTGGCATGGTGTGATTATAGGGGGATATTTGATTTCTCTCAGAGTTTTGTGCCAGATAAGGCCTGGATTCACTATTCTATTGCAGAATGGTGAATCCAGCGAAAACGGGGGGTGGGGGGTAAAGGGGGGGCAGGCCTGTGAAAGTCGGCAGCCTTTGCACCACCGCGGTGTTTTCGCTGCTGGTTTTCGCAACCAATAATGCCACTGTCAAAGGTGGTGCTATCGGGTGTGCTACTGGTGACAATAACATTATTAACCTTATTGCCGCCAGCAAAGAAACTGCTGAGTCTGCCTCCTCGCCGCCCTGACTCTGCCCCCAGCATGCTATTGCACACAAAAAGGGCCTTTTCACTTGCAATAGAGGCTTATTGCATGCGATAAGCCTTTGAAAATGACCCCCTAAGTTAATTAACTGGCCAGCACTCAATATTGGGCCTATAGATTTTTTATGATATAATTTCCAAACATAATGGGGTAGATTTTTTAAAAAAGCGCGTTCGCGTACTCTCTTTCGCCCTCCCCTCACCTTCCCCTCCCTTCCTCTACCTAACCCACCCCCCCGGCCCTATCTAAACCCCCCCCCCCTTACCTTTGTCCGTAGATTTACGCCTGCGAGAAGCAGACGTAAATCTACGCGCGCCAGCGGGCTGCTGGCGTGCTGTCCTCCGACCCGGGGGCTGGTCCAAAGGCCTGGACCAAGCCCCCGGGCCGGCACCACACCCCCGGTCCCGCCCCCGAAACGCCGCGCCCTGCCCCCGAAACGCCGCGTCATCGGGTCCCGCCCCCGACACACCCCCGACATGCCCCCTTCGACAAACCCCGGGACCTACACGTGTCCCGGGGTTCTGCGCGTGCAGGCGGCCTATGGAAAATAGGCGCGCCGGCGGGCAAGACCCTGCTCGCGTAAATCCGGGCGGATTTACGCGAGCAGGGCTTTTAAAATCTGCCCCAATATGAAGATTTTATTAATGTTCATAAAAAACTGCTCCAATAATACATTATTTCACTAAAATTTTAGTACCTTGATTGTGACACACTGAGCAGGTGGTGATCCCTTGGGCTGTTGTCAAGTTGGCACAACCTATTTTGGAGAAGCACAGAATAGGCCTTGGCAGGTGACAGAAGAGACACCATGGGCAATATTGTCTGCCTAGCCAACCATTTCCTCTTTGGGTTTAGTCCTTGGGTTTTGGCAGCTGGCAGGACTTATAATGTGGGTTGAGTTCTGTTCCGAGGTTGAGGCAGACTGGGAGCAAGGTGAGATGAAGTCCAATCTGGGGTCAAGGTAGGCTTAGGGCAAAGCATAGTCAAGTTCTGGTCCAAGGTTGAGGCAGTCTTAGAGGAAGGTGCGGTCAAGTCCAATCCAGGGTTGAGGTAGCCTGAGTGCAAGGTGAGGTCATATCCAAACTGGACTAGGACCAAGGACAGTAAAGAACACAACAAGATAGGCCTTGGCTGGAAACAGGAACTGGACTGGAAAGGTCAGGACCAGAAGGACTGGACAAAACTAGACAAGGACAAGAGCAGGACTAGGACATGCAACAATAAACAAGAAGGCTAAATCAGGGCACAAAGCTGACTAGGGAAACCTAGAATGTCCGAAGACCACAAGGTAGAACAGGAAGGCCTAGAAGGCCACTGAGCAAGGCAAGAAGACCTGGAAGGCTGTAAAGCAAGACAGGGGAGGCCTGGAAGGCCACAGAGCAAAACAAGGATGCCTGGAAGGCCACAAGGCAAGGCAGGAGGCAGAGATTACCACAAGGCAGGAAAGCACGGCAAGGATGGCCAGGTGGAAAGAGCCAAATTACTCATTAAAGAGGCAATGACAGACTGGACAAGCTGGAGTAAGTAGGGCTGGAGACACCACCTTATGTGATCAACAAGAGGGCAGCTAGAACGGCTGTGAGTGAGGTTCGCTGATAACCTTTGCTGCTGTGGGGGCTGCATAGCAGGCCAGATCATGACAGTTCTCCCCCTTGTAATACCGCTTCCTCCTAGGTCCCATTTGCCATGGT
This sequence comes from Rhinatrema bivittatum, assembly GCF_901001135.1. Lineage (NCBI taxonomy): Eukaryota > Metazoa > Chordata > Amphibia > Gymnophiona > Rhinatrematidae > Rhinatrema > Rhinatrema bivittatum. Next base: position 55,726,853 of record NC_042623.1, read on the forward strand.
AGCTATGGCCATTAGGTTGGTTGCTCAAGGCAGGAACTTTAGGTGTCTGGCAAGCAGATACTGGGTTTTCTGGGATCACAGGCAATGCAGTCCAGGTCCTGGGGGAAGAGGAGGCCACTAAACTAGAATCTCTTTTAAACTGAGGTACTGGAGCAGAGTCCCTCCTGACCTGAAGAATTAGACTGAAGTCTTTCTGGGACTGAAGTGGTGGATCAGAATCTTTATGACACAGGCATGTTTTATCAGAGTCTCTCTGGTACTGGGTTGCTGGGTCAGTCTCTTGGGTGCCGAGTTGCTTGTCCAGAGTCATTTGGGTGCTTGGTTGCTGGCCCAGAGTCTCTTGGGAGAGGAGTTGTGGGAGCGGGCTCCTCCTGGAGTAGGTCAGTGGACCAGGCTCCTCATGGAGCAAAGTAGATGCACTTGGCTCCTCCTGGAGTGGAGCAGATACAGTGGATTCTTTCTGAAGCAGAACAGATTGACATTGCTCCTCTTGGAGTGGTTCCGCTAGACCAGGGTTCCTCTTGAGAGGACTTGGTAGACCGCAGAACCTCAGAAGTGGATCCATTGCAGGGACTGGCTCATCTGGCTATAGAGATAGAGCAGGAACATATGTAGTCAGTGAAACTATGGGTCCCACCAGTGGCTGAAAGAAGACTGTTGGGGTCATTGCAGAAACTGCAGGCAGAGTGAAGTCAGGGAGGGTCCTGGGAAAAGTTGTTTAGCAATCTGGAGCAGATTCTGAAGAGGTGGACTGGAATTAGCTTCTGAACCTGATTAAATTAAGAGGGATCCTGAGAGGACAGGTATGGGGAAGGCATATACTACCCTCCTTGGAGTCAGAGTTGACCTCATTAAGGTTTTGCTGCAGGCAGCTTAATGAATTTGAGATCCAGAGACTGAACTGAAGTCATCCCTCTGATTCAGTACTCCTGCAGTCTGAAACAGAGGCACTGGAGTAGGATTTCCTTCTTGCAGGTATTTATTTATGATTATTTTGGCTGGTCTTTTCTAACAAAAGGGTTTGCAGTACTAGTGTCTGAGTCACAGAAACTGGTTTTAAAATTTCTGCACAGGGCAGAAGAACAGAGGGAGCACTAGATCTTGAAGCAGAAATTATCTTTACAGGTGCTGGCTTAAAATTGCTTGGATGTGATGTGGTTTTCAGGAGATCTGGTCTGAGAGCTTGCTGAGCATCAGATTTCATGCTGGCAGACACTGGTGGTTGTAGATTGGGGGCAGAAGTACCAGCATTTTTAAACACAGAAACGTCTGTAGCTTGTGGTTTGCCAAGCTCTATTCCTTCATAGGCTTACTGGGCTGGTGCTTGTAGCTGGAACACATTTTAAAGGAGCCAAAGCCAAAAAAAACTATGTGAACTGAGGGTTTGCAAACTGGCATTCTTTACATACCCACATGGCATAGTTAGGGAAATGGCATTTAAAACACTCTGGAAAATTTGGCGGGTTCCAAATTTGGCAACTTGGAAATAGATAAAGAGCAGCATCACTTTTGGCTTTAGGCACTGAGGCAGAGGAACAATCAATATTGCCTGCAACTAGAGTAGGTAAATTCTTCCTGGACTCAGCGGGTGTTGGAACTGTGGACCCTTGGACTGGGACGAGAGTTGGTGCTACCACTGAGGGATGGCCTCCAATGGTCCTCGTTGCTGGAAGGCAGTGCAGTTGAGGACGACCTGGCTGGAGCTTCACCTATACCAGCCCTCGTTCCCCTCAGGTTGAGCCCTTGGGTACCGGGGTTGGCAGGGTTTAGGTGTGGGGTCTCCTCGATGAAGATAGATCCAGCGGCAGGCAGAGGCAGTCAAGAGTCTGGGTTGTGGCTGGCAGCGAAGGTGCAAAACGAAGATCCAAGCTGAAGGTCAGGGGCAGCTAGCAGGTGAGCAGAGACGAGGTACCAGGCCAAGGGTCAAGACGGGCAGCAGATGAGCAGAAACGAGGAAACAAGCTGAAGTCAGAACCAGGAGATCAAGCTGAGGAAGATGACACAGATACCAAGGACAAGGAAAGGCACGGAGTCAGGAGCAACAGGAACAGTCAGGAACACAGGAACTGGAACCACCGGAACAGGAATCAGCAATCAGGAACTGGAATCACAGGAACCAGAAGACAGCAACTAGCCCTCTGAAGACATGGACCTGTTGCCTAGGCAAAGAACTGAGGTCTGAGCCAGGGTTTAAATACCCCTCAGTCCTGACGTCATCATTAGGGGCCAGACCGTGGTTTCCTGCTGCGGCCCCTTTAAGAGGGGTTGAGTCGTGAGCGTGCACACGCGTGCCTAGGAAAGCACCTGCAGCGGGAAGGTTGGCGGCATCCTGGGCCATGTGGAGACCATGCCGGTGGAGACTCGGAGTTGGAGCATGCCGTGCCGGGGAACAGAGAGCTCGTTGAGTGTTGGGGCAGGTAGGGGGGACCAGCCATGGGTTGCCACGGCCTTGAGCCCCAATAGTATCCCCCTTTACGCTCCCTCACAGAAGGACCAGGCTTGTTGGGGTGCATTTGATGGAAATGCTGAAGCAGGGACTTGTCCAAAATGTTTGAAGCCGGCTCCCAGGAGTTCTCCTCCAGATTAAATCCTTCCCAGGATATCAGATACTCCCAACTCCCAACACCTATGATTGCATCTTACATCCAGAATCTGTCCAACTTGATAGACTAGATCTTCTTCAGAGGAGATAACCAGGGTCTCAGGAGGTGCAGACTGGAACATACAGAGTACCAAGGGTTTTAACAAGGACACATGGAAGGGGTTGTGTATCCTTAAGCTGGCAGGCAGGCAGAGATGATAGGAAACTGGCCCCAGCCACACGCTGACAGAAAACGGTCCAATATATTTAGGAGCTAGTCTCATGGAGGGCACTTGAAGGCATATATGGTGTGTGCTTAACCACACCCAATCTCCAGGTCTGAATAGAGGGGCCGGATGATGGTGTTTGTCCATAGTCTGCTTGCAGAATTGGCAGCTCTTTGGAGGTTAGCCTGTGTGGTATTCCACAGAGCATGGAGTTGCTGAGCAGTGAGTTGGGCCTCCGAGGAAGGCACAGCCAGAGGAAGAGGCAGTAGAGGTTTTGCCTGCTTATCGAAGACTACCTGGAATGGGGAAGTCCCTTTGGCAGAGTGAACATACATGTTGTGCGAGAATTCTGCCCAAGGCAATAAAGATGCCCAGTCGTCCTGATGGCTCGTGACAAAAGAACCGATGAAGGTTTTCAGGCTCTTATTGATCTGTTCAGCTTGGCCATTTCCCTGAGGGTGAAAGGCAGAAGTAAAATCTAGTTGTACTCCGAATTTCTTGCATAGAGACCACCAGTATTTTGCCGTGAACTGGGGGCCATGGTCAGATGTGATATGCTGTGGAAGACAGTGGAGGCGGAAGATGTGCCGGGTAAAAAGCTGGGGTAACTCGGGCACTGAGGGCAACTTGGGCAGAGGAATGAAGTTTGCCATCTTGGAGAACCTATCGACCATGACCCAGATTACCTGGTTCCCACTAGACGAGGGCACGTCCACCACAAAGTCTGTGGAGATATGTGTCCAAGGTTCTTGAGGCACTGGGAATGGTTGCATGAGTCCCCATGGCCGACCCGGCAGTGGCTTCCGCTGGGCACAGGTTGGGCAGAAGGTGACATAGGCCCGAATGTCCTGGGACATCTGAGGCCACCAATAGTAGCGAGACAGGAGTTCCAGAGTTCTGGTGTTGATAGGTAGACCCAAGAAACAAAATTATTATTTTATTATCATTTAACAGTTTTTCTATACCGACATTAAAATACACATCATATCGGTTTACATGATAACAAAAGGTGGAAATTACAAAAAACAGGGGGGGGGGGGGAGGTGGAGAACTAAGAGTAACAGGGGGTCGGAATGGGGACCCCAACAAAATAGAGGAGGGAAAGAGAACAAGAGGAACGGTAACATCTAAGTATCTAAGTAACACAGGTTAAAATATATAAATGCTTAAATAAGGTGCAGGGGTGCAAAAATACAAGGGGTGCATGAGTCCAGAGTTAGAATGTACAAAATGTATATGGTAAGATTAAATGTGGAAGTACAAAGATATACAGGGGTGGGGGAGTACAGAGTAGAAATGAAAGACCGAAAACTAGGTAGTGGGGGCAGGTATGGAGATATGCAAGGGATATGAAGCGGACCGGGGGTAGAAATAAAAGCTGGAGTGTCAAGGGAAATGAGGTGGACCGGGGGTAGTAATAATAACTGGAGTGTCAAGGGAGTTAATCTGGGAAGGCTTGATGAAAGAGCCACGTTTTTAGCAGTTTTCTAGATTTGAGAGCGCAGGGTTCCATACGAAGATTGGGTGGTAGGTCATTCCAACGTGTGGGGCCGGCAATTGAGAAAGCGCGACTTCTTGTGACTGAGAGATGGGCTTTTTTGAGGGGGGGGGGACGAGCAGGGTACATTTATGAATTGTTCTGGTAGGGCAGGAGGATTGTGTGGGTTGGAGGGGTTCATTGAGCCAGGAGGAGTTGTGGTTGTAGATAGCTTTGTATAAAATGGTGAGGGTTTTGAAAAGGATACGGAAGGAGATGGGGAGCCAGTGTAGGCTTTTAAGGGTCGGGGTAATGTGATCAAATTTGCGAGTGTTGCTAATGATTCTTGCTGTGGCATTTTGCAGAATCTGGAGAGGTCTGATGGTGGAGGAAGGAAGGCAAAGATAAAGGGAATTGCAGTAATCTAGCTTAGATGTTAATGTGGCATGAATAACGGTTTTGAGGTCGTGGGTGTGGAGAAGTGGCTTGAGCTTTTTTAAGACCATGACCTTGTAAAAACCTCCCTTAATTATGGAGGTGATGTGGTTTTTGAGGTTCAGTTGTGGATCGATTAGGACCCCTAAGTTGCGGACTGAGGGTTGCGAGAGGAGGGACGTGGTCAGAGGGTCAGTGGGTGTGGCCAGTTTAAAGGTTTGGTGGTTATGTATAAGGAGTAGTTCGGTTTTGGCAGAGTTGAGGGCAAGTTGCATTGAAGTGAGTAAGGTGTTGATATTGGAAAGGCATTTTTCCCAGAAGCTTAGGGTGGAAGCAAGAGAGTCGTGAACGGGGATGACGATCTGGACGTCATCTGCGTAAATATAGAATTTGAGTCCAAGTTCCGTTAGAAGGTGACAGAGGGGGAGGAGGTATATATTAAATAGAGTAGAGGAAAGGGAGGAGCCCTGGGGTACGCCGTGTGAGAGGGTGAAGCGTGAGGATTCAGAGGAGCCAAGTTTAACGGAGAAGCATCTGTTGGATAGATATGATTTGAACAATAGAAGGGCAGTACCAGAAATGCCAATGTCGGTAAGGCGGGCAATGAGGAGGTCGTGGCTTATAATGTCGAATGCGGCGGATATGTCGGGGAAGGCAATAAGGAAATTGTGTCCGTGGTCGAGGCCGGTGAGGAGGAAGTCTGTGAGGGATAGAAGGAGGGTTTCGGTGCTCAAGATTTTGCGAAACCCAAATTGTGCTGTGTGGAGTATGTTGTAGTCCTCGAGGAATGTCATGAGCTGGGTATTGACTACCTTCTCCATGATTTTTGAAATGAAAGGGAGATTGGAGATGGGACGGTAGTTGGTAGGGTCTTTGGGGTCTAGGGAGGGCTTCTTGAGCAGGGGTTTAACTATCGCATGTTTAAGAGGGTCAGGGATGGTACCTGTGGAAAGGGAGCAGTTGATTAGGTCGGCTAGTGATGACGCAATGGTATTGGGGATGGATGTGAGATTTTTAGTGGGTACGGTATCAGAGGGGTGGGATGCGGGCTTGGATTTTTTAATGATAGCCTCTATTTCCATAGGTGTGGTGAGTTCTAGGGAGTCGAGGGGGGAGGGATTATGGTGGGTTGTGAGGGGGTGGGGGGTTTGGGGGGTTGTGGGGGGAAATCAGAGGAGTATGTTGGCGATTTTATTGTGGAAGAAAAGGGCAAGTTCTTCGCATTTCGTGCTGGTGTCTTCTTCAATAGTATTCGAGGAGAGGGGGTTGGTGAGGGTTGCTACATAGGAGAAAAGGGCTTTGGGGTTGAAGGTGTATTGGTGGATTTTGGAGGAGTAGTAGTCACGTTTGGTGTTTTGTATGGCTAGGCGGTATGCGTGTAGAAGGGATTTATAGGAGGTGGAGCGCTGAGGGGTGGGGTCTTTATGCCATGCTCTTTCTTTGAGTCTAAGGTTGTGTTTCAGGTTGTGTAATTCTGTAGTGTACCAGGGTTTATGATTGGAGTGGGGGGTGCGTTGTAGGCGAGTGATGAGGGGACAGATTTTGTCAGCTATGTCTTGGGTGGTCTTGACCCAGGAGGTGAGGGCAGAGTCAGGGGAAGAGAGGGTGAGGTTAGACAGTGAGTCGGAGAGGGCTGTGGAGAGCTCATCTGATGAGCAGGCTTTATGGTATGAGACGGAGGTGTTGGTGTGAGGGGGGTTGCAGGAGTTAGATGTGTCAAGGGTGAGGTGGGTCTCGATGAGGGCATGGTCAGACCATGGTACCGGGGTGCAGGTGGGGGGAGAAGGGACGTGAATATAAGAATTGGTGAAAATGAGATCAAAGGTGTGTCCCATTTTGTGTGTGGGGGTTGAGATGGATTGAGAGAAGCCTAGGGCTTGGAGGGCCGTAAGGATGGTCTCACAGGAAGGGGAGAGGGGGAGGAGTCTACATGGGGATTGAAGTCTCCCAGAAGTATGGCGGGCTTTTCACAGTTTATGTTATTGGAAACAAGTTCAATGAGTGGGGAGGGGTTTTGTTCTAGGAGGCCAGGGGGGGCGTAGATGAGGCAGACTTGGAGGTCGGGGGATTTGAAAATCCCAGCTTCCAGTTTGGGAGGAGGGTTAATGTTCAGGGATCTAAGTTTGAGGGGTTTTTTGGCGATAAGGAGGATACCACCATCTTTCTTTTTGGGTCTGGGGAGTGAGAAGATGTCGTGGGAGGAGGTGGGGAGCTGGTTCAAGATGACGGTGTCAGTGCACTTAAGCCAGGTCTCAGTGACTGCGCAGATGTCTGGTTGGTGGTCATGAAGGAGGTTGTCAAGGATATGGGTTTTTTTGGTGAGTGAGTGAGCATTGAAAAGCATGAGGGATAAGGTAATGAGGCCAATAAGTTGAGTCAAAGGGGAGGCAAGGATGGGTATGAGGGATTTGCGCTGGGCTGGGGGGAGTAGAGGGACAAGGGTGGTAGTATGCACACGGGGAGGTGAATACGAGGGATGGGGAATGTAATGGGATCAGGATGGGAGAAGGGGGGCATGGTGGAAGGTGGAAGAGGGCCTGAGGGTTGAAGTAGGTGGGCAGAGAGAGGGGTGTGGACCAGGCTCCCAGGTAGAATTGGGGAGGCAGGTTGAAAAGGAGAGCAATAGATATAGTGATATACAATATAGTACAGTACAATAGAATGCAATGCTATATGGTACAATTGAGTGCAAATTAGCGCGGGATAGAGCAAGAAATGTAGACTTGAAGGGGACGAACGAAGGCGCGCACAAAGGGGCCTGCCACTTTGGCGTGCTTCTGCGGCACACGGCGCGCGGCGCCGGGCAGGAGCAGCAATTTAAAGCCCTTCAAGGGCTTCCTGTGATTGGCTGTCCGGGGGAAGCTGTTCAGGAGGGCAGGCGCACGTGAGGTAGGAGGTCCGGTTTCGGGCGTCTGCGACGGGCCTCGGGATCGCGGCAGTGGCGAACAGAGGGAGGCTGAAGAGGAGTGGAGAGAGCCTCGCGGTCGGCGCCTGGATGGCCGCGGGTAAGAGGGATGTTAGATCTGGCCTTACCCCGGCGGGTCTGGGCGCCGAAAGCGCAGGCCTACCTTCTCCCTCGGAGCCTCTCCTGGCTTGAAAGGGTAGGCGATCTAAAAAAGCCATTAGGAAAACACAAAGGATAGATGCCTGTGTCTTTTTCTGAATGTTTATTGAAGTAGAGACGTGTTTAAAATGTACTGCCCGACTCAGGCCGAGTTTCGCAGCTTTCACAGCTGCTGCCTCAGGGGATTGAACACTTTTTGTATTCAAATTCGTTAAGGTTGATTAACCTCTTAACCAACTATCGTTTGTAGGTAATCAGCAATGGTAATAAATCTTGTCCTAATCAGATCAGATATTAGTGACTGGAAAAAAAAATTTGGTTTTGCTTTCTGAGAGTAGAGACAAAACATCTGACGGTACAGCACAAGGCGTAATGAGATGATCCAAAAAAGATTTTTCTATAAATTTTTTCCAGTCACTATCGGGTGTGAATAGGACAAGATTTATTACCATTGCTGATTGCCTACAAACGATAGTTGGTTAAGAGGTTAATCAACCTTAACGAATTTGAATACAAAAAGTGTTCAATCCCCTGAGGCAGCAGCTGTGAAAGCTGCGAAACTCGGCCTGAGTCGGGCAGTACATTTTAAACACGTCTCTACTCCAATAAAGATTCAGAAAAAGACCAGGCATCTATCTTTTGTGTTTTCCTAACAGTGGAGGTAGAGTCAGGTCCCTCTGGTGTTGATAGGGGAAGACAGGCAGGCACAGTGGAGTTAGAGTTAGGTCCCTCTGATGATGATAGGAGCAAGACAGGCAGGCAGAGTGGAGGTACAGTCAGGTTCCTCTGGTGTTGATAGGGGCAAGATAGGCAGACACAGTGGAGGTAAAGTCAGGTACCTGTAGTGTTGATAGGGGCAAGACAGGCAGGCGCAGTGGAGGTAGAGTCAGGTCCCTCTGGTTTTGACAGGGACAAGACAGGCAGACACATTGGAGGTAGAGTCAGTTCCCTCTGGTGTTGATAGGGGCAAAGTAGGCAGGCACAGTGGAGGCAGATTCTGGTTCCCCTGTTGCTGATAGGGGCGGCAAGACAGGAAGGCACTGTGGAGTTAGACAGGTCCCTCTGGTGTCGATGGGACAAAATAGGCAGGCACAATGGAGGCAGAGTCAGGTCCTACTGGTGTTGATATGGGCAAGACAGGCCGGTACAGTGGAGATATAGACAGGTCCCTCTGGCTTGATAAGGTCAAGCCAGGCAATTACAGTGGAGGTATAGTCAGGTCCATCTGGTGTTGATAGGGGCAGGACAGGCAGGCACAGTGGATTTCTAGTGAGGTCCCTCTGGTGTTGATAGGGATAAGTCAGGCAGGCACAGTGGAATTAGACAGATCCCTCTAGTGCTTGATAGGGGCAAGACAGGAGGTACAGTGGAGGTAGAGTCAGGTCCTACTGGTGTTGATGAGGCAAAATAGGCAGGCACAATGGAGGCAGAGTCAGGTCCTACTGGTGTTGATAGGGGCAAGACAGGCAGGCAAGGTGGCGGTAGAGTCAAGTCCCTCTAATGTTGATTGGGACAAGATAGGCAGACATAGGGGATGTAGATTAAAGTCCCTCTAGGGTTGATAGGGGCAAGACAGACAGGCACAGTGGAGATACAGTCAGGTCCCACTGGTTTTGTTAGGGGCAAGACAGGCAGGCACAGTGGATTTATAGTCAGGTCCCTCTGGTGTTGATATGGGCAAGACAAGCAGGCACAGTGGAGGTTTAGTCAGTTCCCTCTGGTTTTGTTAGGAGCAAGACAGCCAGGCACAGTGGATGTATTGTAAGGTTCCTCTAGTTTTGTAGGGGCAAGAAAGGCATGTACAGTGGAGGTAATCAGGTCCCTCTGGTTTTGACAGAGGCAAGACAGGCAGGCACAGTGGAAGTACAGTCAGGTCCCTCTGGTGTTGATAGGGGCAAAGCAGGCAGGCACTGTGGATGCAGATTCAGGTCTCCCTGGTGCTGATAGGGGCGGCAAGACAGGAAGGCACTGTGGAGTTAGACAGGTCCCTCTGATGTCGAAGGGGCAAAATAGGCAGGCACAATGGAGGCAGAGTCAGGTCCTACTGGTGTTGATATGAGCAAGACCGGCAGGCACAGTGGAGGCAGAGACAGGTTCCTCTGTTGTTGATATGAGCAAGACAGGCTGGCACAGTGGAGATATAGTCAGGTCCCTCTGGCTTGATAGGGTCAAAAGAGGCAGGTACAGTGGAGGTATAGACAGGTCCATCTGGTGTTGATAGGGGCAGGACAGGCAGGCACGGTGGCGGTAGAGTCAAGTCCCTCTAATGTTGATTGGGACAAGATAGGCAGACATAGGGGATGTAGACAGGCAGGTACAGTGGAGGTAGAGTCAGGTCTCTCTGGTGTTGATAGGGGCAAAGCAGGCAGGCACAGTGCAGGCAGATTCAGGCCCCCCTGGTGCAGATAGGGGCAAGAAAGGCAGGCACTGTGGAATTAGACAGATCACTCTGGTGTTTGAAATGGGCAAGACAGGCCAGCGCAGTGGAGTTAGAGAAGTCCCTCTGGTGTTGATAGGGATAAGACAGGCAGGCACAGTGGAATTAGACAGATCCCTCTAGTGCTTGTAAGGGGCAAGATAGGAGGTAAAGTGGAGGTAGAGTCAGGTCCCTCTGGTGTTGTTGAGGCAAAATAGGCAGGCACAATGGAGGCAGAGTCAGGTCCTACTGGTGATGATAGAGGCAAAGAAGGCAGGCACAGTGGAGGCAGATTCAGGTCCCCCTGGTGTTCATAGGGGCAAGACAGGCAGGCACTGTGGAGTTAGACAGAGTCAGGTCCTACTGGTGTTAATAGGGGCAAAGCAGGCAAGCACAGTGAAGGCAGATTCAGGTCCCCCTGGTGCTGATAGGTCCAAGACAGGCAGCGATCCTAAGCACACACTTGTTACAAGCGTTTAAAGAAATCACAACAAGTTTGAAAGATAAGTGCATTACTGTGGCGGGGATTAGAAGAACAGACTTGTTTAAAACATATCAGATTGTTACAAGTCTTTAAACTGAGTGCTACATTGCTAAAGGCAAAGTAACTAATATTTAAATCTATGTTACATTGTTTAAGGCAAAGAGTTACAAAAGCCATTTTGCCTGTTTCAATTCGGGCTGGACATTTAAGTTGATATGGACATTGCTTTTTAAAAAAAATTTTGTGACGTGAGCAAGTAAAGAACTTTTCCAGTGAAGAAACTCTGGTTAAAACATACATTAAAGTTAACCAGTGGCACACGAGCCAATTATGCTAGAAATTAACAAGTAAGAGAAAAATTGGCTGTGTTAACAACGGCAGCACAAACCACATGGGAAGTTCATTTCAAATATAACATGCTAAGTTTCACCAAACATTAAGAAAATCACGATAAATAAGATCAATTTTTTAAGAAAAAATATAAAAAAGAGACAAAGAGAAACCTATGATTGAGCTTACTGGTTCTTAAAAAACCATTGTAAAAAATAACAAGGTTTACCAGTTCTGAGGTTTCTGTCTCTATATAAAAATTGTTTTCTAAATCCAAGACCATAGTACAATAAAGATTGGTTTTTAAATGACTATGTCTGTACCACTTGCTACTTTATACAGTTGATAGGGATAAGACAGGCATGCACACTCTGGGTTTAGTCAGGTCCATCTGATGTTGATAGGGGCAAGACAGGCAGGCACAGTGGAGGTAGAGTCAGGTCCATCTGATGTTGATAGGGGCAAGACAGGCAGGTAGGAAAGGCTGAAGAGGTTAGGGCTGTTCAGCTTGGAGAAGAGATGGCTGAGGGGGGATATGATAGAGGTCTTTAAGATCATGAGAGGTCTTGAACGAGTAGATGTGACTCAGTTATTTACACTTTCAAATTATAGAAGGACTAGGGGGCATTCCATGAAGTTAGCAAATAGCACATTTAAGACTAATCGGAGAAAATTCTTTTTCACTCAACGCACAATAAAGCTCTGAAATTTGTTGCCACAGGAGGTGGTTAGTGCAGTTAGTGTAGCTGGGTTCAAAAAAGGTTTGGATAAGTTCTTGGAGGAGAAGTCCATTAATGGCTATTAATCAATTATACTTAGGGAATAGCCAATGCTATTAATTGCATCAGTAGCATGGGTTCTTCTTAGTGTTTGGGTAATTGCTAGGTTCTTGTGGCCTGGTTTTGGCCTCTGTTGGAAACAGGATGCTGGGCTTGATGGACCCTTGGTCTGACCCAGCATGGCAATTTCTTATGTTCTTATGTTCACAGTGGAGGCAGAGACAGGTCCCTCTGTTGTTGATATGTGCAAGACAGGCCAGCACAGTGGAGGTATAGTCAGGTCCCTCTGGCTTGATAGGGCCAAGACAGGCAGGCACAGTGGAGTTAGAGAGGTCCCTTTGGTGTTAATAGGGACAAGACATGCAGACCCAGTGGAGGCAGAGATAGGTCCCTCTAGTTTGATAGGGGCAAGAGGAGCAGGCAGAGTGGATTTAGACAGGTCCATCTGGTGTTGATAGGGGCATGACAGGCAGGCACGGTGGCGGTAGAGTCAAGTCCCTCTGATGTTGATTGGGGCAAGACAGGCAGACACAGGGGAGGTAGATTCAGTTCCCTCTAGTGTTGATAGGGGAAAGACAGACAGTCACAGTGTAGGTTCAGTCAGGTCCCACTGGTTTTGAAAGAGGCAAGACAGGCAGGCACATTGGATTTATAGTCAGGTCCATCTGGTGTTGATATGGGCAAGACAGGAAGGCACAGTGGAAGTAGACAGGCCCTCTGGTTTTAATAGGAGCAAGACAGGCAGGCACAGTGGAGGTAGCTATGCTCCTCTGGTGCTGATATGGGCAAGACAGCCAGGCACACTGGAGGTATTGTAAGGTCCCTCTAGTTTTGAAGGGACAAGAAAGGTAGGTACAGTGGAGGTATAGTCAGGTTCCTCTGGTGTTGGTAGGAGGAAGATAGGCAACCACAGTGGAAGTAGACGGGCCCCTCTGGTGCTGATTGGGGCAAGACAGGCAGGCACAGTGGAGGTAGAGGTAGACAGGTCCATCTGGTTGATAGGGGCAAGACAGGCAGGTACAGTGTAGGTATAATCAGGTCCCTCTGGTGTTGCTGGGGTAAGATAGGCAGGCACATTGGAGGTATAGTCAGGTCCTTCTGGTGTGGATAGGGACAGGATAGGCAGGCTCAGTGGAGGCAGAGTCAGGTTCCCTCTGGTTTGATAGGGGCAAGATAGTCAGGCACAGTGGAGGCAGAGTCAGGTCCCTCTGGTGTTGCTAGGGGTAAGACAGGCAGGCACAGTAAAGGTATAGTCAGGTCCATCTGGCTAGATAGGGAAAAGACAGGCAGGCAGAATGGAGGTAGAGTCAGGTCCCTCTGGTGTTGATGTGGGCAAGACAGGCAGTCACAGTGAAATTAGACAGGCCCCTCTGGTGTTGATAGGGGAAGATAGGCAAGCATATTGGAGGTATATTCAGGTCACTCTGCTGTAGACTGGGGCAAGTTAGGCAAGCACAGTGGAGGTACAGTCAGGTCTCTCTGGTGTTGATAGGGGCAAGACAGGCAGGCACAGTGTAGGTATAGTCAGGTCCCTCTGGTTTTCATAGGGGCAAGACAGGCAGGCACAGTGGATTTATAGTGAGGTTCCTCTGGTGTTGATAGGGATAAGATAGGCAGGCACAAGGGAAGTAGACAGGCCCCATTGGTGTTCATAGAGGAAAGACAGGCAGGCACAGTGGAGGTAGAGTCAGATCCTTCTGGTGTTTGATAAGAGCAAGACAGGCAGGCACAGTGGAGGTACTCAGTTCCCTCTGGTGTTGATAGGGGCAAGACAGGCAGGCACAGTGGAGGCAGAGACAGGTCCCTCTGTTGTTGATATGGGCTAGACAGGCAGGCACAGTGGAGGTATAGTCAGGTCCCTCTGGTGTTGATAGGGCTGACAAATCAAAAAATGTTGGTTTAACTGGTCTAGATTTTTTAATATAATGATTAAGCCATCATGTTTTGTAGGCCCCTTACTCTTAGGGTCTGTGATCAAGGGGATGGGACAAGGACAACGAAAAGATGAGTAACTGTTTGTGATTATCAGTCATAAGACTTCCTTGAAATATAGTGGAATTGGTGGCCAAAATTAGAGTAAGACCTGTGGTTCGTCAGCATTTTAATCAAAAATATAAAAATAAAAAAATTGCATAAAAGTTAATTTAAATAAATTAAAGTGACCCTATACCAGAATTGAGTCTGTTGTGGATCACAGACCCTAAGAGTAAGGGGCCTACAAAACTTGATAGCTTAATCATTATATTAATAAATCTAGACCAGTTAAACCAACATTTTTTGATTTGTTGGATACAGTTTTGGTAACTGGAATACACTTGGTGTGTTTTGGGGTATTGTTTGTGGTTGATAGGGACAAGACAGGCAGGCACAGTGGAGTAAGAGAGAGGTCACTCTTTTGTTGATACAGGCAAGACAGGCAGGCACAGTAGAGCTAGAGTCAGGTCCCTCTGGTGTTGATAGGGGCATCAATCACAACCTTCTACCCATTTACAACTGTACTCCAGTGTACCTTCAATGTGTCCCACAAAATCAACCCAATCGTATCACTGGTAAATATATCAACATTCACAGGTCAATGCCAAGTACTGTATGTAGGCCTCTCACTCACAGGGTCTGCATCATGCAACAGACTCCTAATTAGGTACAAGGCCACCTTGCTTTAATTGTAATATTTTTGTTGGAATTTTTCATTTTTTGCATATTAAAACTGCCCCATATCGATTCTTCAATAGTCCTCTTAATTTTCACACTCTATACTCCAAAGATATGAGAGAAACGATAACTACTTATCTCGCCAATTTTGGTTAGTCACCCGACACGCGCGTGTTTCGAACCATCGGTTCTGCTTCAGGGGAATTTTCTTCCGTATCCAGTCTCAGAGACGAACTTCTGAGCTTCCATTCCGTGAATTTGAGGCTTCCATATGTCTTCTCTTGGCTCAATTACCACAATTTTTAATATTGCCACGGCTCCCTTACGCCGTGTCCATCTTTGAAAGGCACACCAACTCGAGTGATCCTATTATAGCCCAGACCGGAGCCTACGTCATCCCAGGCAGTTTCCTTTCACGTCCGGTCTTCTCGTTTGATTTTCTCATTTGAGATATACAGACTCCGCAAAAGACACAACTGTTCTCATTCTGTATACGTAACGCGGTGTTCCAGAGGAAAATAACCATGTTCATTCTCTTTTTTGCTGCTATTGCTATCTCGACCGGGCGGCGTTCTCCATCACGTCCGCTTCAGCGTCACTAGCAACTTAATCACATGATGGATATCACATGATGGATATCACATGATATCACATGATAGGGTATCACATGATGGATATCATGTGGAGAACGCCGCCCAGTCGAGATAGCAATAGCAGCGAATATATATAAAAAAAAAAAAAAAAAAAGAGAATGAACATGGTTATTTTCCTCTGGAACACCGCGTTACGTATACAGAATGAGAACAGTTGTGTCTTTTGCGGAGTCTGTATATCTCAAATGAGAAAATCAAACGAGAAGACCGGACGTGAAAGGAAACTGCCTGGGATGACATAGGCTCCGGTCTGGGCTATAATAGGATCACTCGAGTTGGTGTGCCTTTCAAAGATGGACGCGGCGTAAGGGAGCCGTGGCAATATTAAAAATTGTGGTAATTGAGCCAAGAGAAGACATATGGAAGCCTCAAATTCGCGGAATGGAAGCTCAGAAGTTCGTCTCTGAGACTGGATATGGAAGAAAATTCCCCTGAAGCAGAACCGATGGTTCTAAACACGCGCGTGTCGGGTGACTAACCAAAATTGGCGAGATAAGTAGTTATCGTTTCTCTCATATCTTTGGAGTATAGAGTGTGAAAATTAAGAGGACTGGATTTGATATGGGCAAGACCGGCCTGCACAGTGGAGCTAGAGTCAGCTCCCTCTGTTGTTGATACGGGCAAGACAGGCAGGCATGGTGGAGGTATGGTCAGTTCCCTATGGTGTTGATATGGGTAAGATAGGCAGGCACAGTGGAAGTAGACAGGCCCCACTGGTGTTGATAGAGGAAAGACAGGCAGCACAGTGGAGGTAGAGTAAGGTTCCTCTGGTGTTGATAGGTGTAAGACAGGCAGGCACAGTGGAAGTAGAAAGGCCCTCTGGTGTTGATAGGTGCAAGACAAGCAGGCATAGTGGAGGTATAGTCAGTTCCCTCTGGTTTTGTTAGGAGCAAGACAGGCAGGCACAGTGGAGGTATTGTAAGGTTCCTCTAGTTTTGTAGGGGCAAGAAAGGTAGGTACAGTGGAGGTAATCAGGTCCTTCTTGTGTTGATAGTGGCAAGACAGGCAGGCACAGTGGAGGTATAGTTAGGTCCCTCTGGTGTTGGTAGGAACAAGATAGGCAACCACAGTGGAAATAAACAGGCCCGTCTGGTGCTAATAGGGGCAAGACAGGCAGGCACAGTGGAGGTATAGTCAGGTCCCTCTGGTTTTGACAGAGGCAAGACAGGCAGGCACAGTGGAAGTACAGTCAGGTCCCTCTGGTGTTGATAGGGGCAAAGCAGGCAGGCACAGTGGATGCAGATTCAGGTCCCCCTGGTGCTGATAGGGGCGGCAATACAGGAAGGCACTGTGGAGTTAGACAGGTCCCTCTGGTATCGATGGGGCAAAATAAGCAGGCACAATGGAGGCAGAGTCAGGTCCTACTGGTGTTGATAGGGGCAAGACCAGCAGGCACAGTGGAGGCAGAGACAGGTCCCTCTGTTGTTGATATGGGCAAGACAGGCTGGCACAGTGGAGATATAGTCAGGTCCCTCTGGCTTGATAGCGTCAAGACAGGCAGGTACAGTGGAGGTATAGACAGGTCCATCTGGTGTTGATAGGGGCAGGACAGGCAGGCACAGTGGATTTCTAGTGAGGTCCCTCTGGTGTTGATAGGGATAAGACAGGCAGGCACAGTGGAATTAGACAGATCCCTCTAGTGCTTGATAGGGGCAAGACAGGAGGTACAGTGGAGGTAGAGTCAGGTCCCTCTCGTGTTGATGAGGCAAATAGGTAGGCACAATGGAGGCAGAGTCAGGTCCTACTGTGTTGATAGGGGCAAGACAGCCAGGCACGGTGGCGGCAGAGTCAAGTCCCTCTAATGTTGATTGGGACAAGATAGGCAGACATAGGGGATGTAGATTCAAGTCCCTCTAGTGTTGATAGGGCAAGACAGACAGGCACAGTGGAGGTACAGTCAGGTCCCACTGGTCTTGATAGGGGCAAGACAGGCAGGCACATTGGATTTATAGTCAGGTCCCTGTGGTGTTGATAGGAGTAAGACAGGCAGACACAGTGGAAGTAGAAAGGCCCTCTGGTGTTGATAGGGGCAAGACAAGCAGGCACAGTGGAGGTATAGTCAGCTCCCTCTGGTTTTGTTAGGAGCAAGACAGGCAGGCACAGTGGAGGTATAGTCAGCTCCCTCTGGTTTTGACAGAGGCAAGACAGGCAGGCACAGGGAAGTACAGTCAGGTCCCTCTGGTGTTGATAGGGGCAAAACAGGCAAGCACAGTGGAATTAGACAGATCTCTCTGGTGCTTGATAGGGGCAAGACAGGCAGGTACAGTGGAGGTAGGGTCAGGCCCTACAGGTGTTGATAGGGGCAAGACAGGCAGGCACAGTGGAGGTATAGTCACGTCTCTCTGGTTTTGATAGGGACAGGACAGGCAGGCACAGTGGAGGTACAGTCAGGTCAATCTGGTGTTGATAGGGGCAAAGCATGCAGGCGCTGTGGAATTAGACAGATCCCTCTGGTGCTTGATAGGGGCAAGACAGGCAGGCAGGCACTGTGGAGTTATAGTCAGGTCCCTTTGGTTTGATAGGGGCAAGACAGGCAGGCACAGGGGAGGTAGAGTCAGGTCCCTCTGGTGTTCATAGGGGCAAGTCAGGCAGGCACAGAGAAGTTAGAGAGGTCCCTTTGGTATTGATACGGGAAAGTCAGACAGGCACAGTGGAGGTATTTAATTATTTATTTATTTGGCAGATTTTCTGTACCATTGTTCAGACAAGGTATAGTCAGGTCCCTCTGATTTGATAGGGGCAAGAGAAGCCAGCACAGTGGAGTTAAAGAGGTCCCTCTGGTGTTGATAGGGACAAGACACGCAGGCACACTGACAGTACTGTCAGGTCCCTCTGGTGTTGATAGGGGAAAGGCCGACAGGCACAGTGGAGCTAGAGTCAGGTCTCTCTGGTGTTGATACGGGCTTGACAGGCAGGCACGGTGCAGGTAGAGTCGGGTACCGCTGGTGTTGATAGGGGCAAGAAAGGCAGTCACAGTGGATTTATAGTGAGGTCCCTCTGCTGTTGATAATGGTAAGACAGGCAGGCACAGTAGAATTAGACAGGCCCCACTGGTGTTGATAGGGGCAAGGCAGGCCATCACAGTGGAGGTCACTCTGGTGTTGCTAGGGGCAAAATAGGCAGTCACAGTGGAGGCTGAGTCAGGTCCCACTGGTGTTGATAGGGGCAAGACTGCCAGGCATAGTGCATGTAGAGTCAGGTCCTTCTGATTTTGATAGGGACAAGACAGGCAGGCACAGAGGAGGTATAATCAGATCCCTCTGGTTTTGATAGGGGCAACACAGGCAGGCAGGGTGGAGTTATAATAAGGTCCCTGTGGTGTTGATAGGTGCAAGACAGGCAGGCACAGTGGAGGTATAGAGAGGTAACTCTGTTGTTGACAGGGTCAAGACAGGCAGGCACAGTGGAGCTAGAGTCAGGTTCCTCTGGTGTTGATAGGGGCAAGACAGGCAGCACAGTGGAGGTAGAGTGAGATCGCTCTGGTGCTTGATACGGGTAAGAAAGGCAGGCACAGTGGAGATAGAGTCAGTTCCCTCTGGTGTTGATAGCGGCAAGACAGGCAGGTACCGTTGAGGTAGAGTTAGACAGGTCCTTCTGGTTTTGATAGGGGCAAAATAGGCAGGCACATGGAGGCAGAGACAGGTCCCTCTGGTGTTCATAGGGGCATGACAGGCAGGCACAGTGGAGGCAGAGACCGGTCCCTCTTGTTGATACGGGAAAGTCAGACAGGAACAGTGGAGGTATAGTCAGGTCCCTCTGGTGTTGATAGAGGCAAAACAGGCAGGCACCGTAGACTTAGACAGGCCCCACTGGTTTTGATATGCCAAGGCAGGCCATCACAGTGGAGGTCACTCTGGTGTTGATAGGGGCAAAATAGGCAGTCACATTGGAGGCTGACTCAGGTCTCGCTGGTGTTGATAGGGACAAGACTGCCAGGTACAGTGCATGTAGAGTCATGTCCTTCTGATTTTGATAGGGACAAGACAGGCAAGCACAGTGGAGGTACAGTCAGGTCCCTCTGGTGTTGATTAAAGATGGTGCTGGCCAGCCAGTGCTCCTACCATGTGACAGCGGCCGGCCAATGGCACGGATACCCTGTCACATGGTAAGGGCAAAGGGCCATCGGCGCCATCTTTATGAGTGGCAGCCGATGGCCTGAGAACTGGAGATCACTCCCGGGACCACCACTGGATCACCAGGTAATTTTAGAATGTTTTGGGGGGCTTGGGAGGGTGGGGGAAGCTAAGGGGTCATTTTTAAAAGGTCAGGTGAGTTGTTTTTTTTATCGGGCCATCGGCGCCATTTTTGAGTGGCAGCCAAAATGGCGCCGATGGCCCAGGAGCGGGAGAGCGGTCCCCGCACACCCACTGGACCACCAGGTACTCGTAAAAAGACTTTGGGGGGTTTGGGAGGGTGGGAGAAGGTAAGGGATTCGTTTTATAGGGTCGGGGTGGGATTAGGGGTTGTTTTGGTGTTCCAGTATTCCCGCCCTCCCCCTCCCCCGATTTACAATTTTTCACGATAAATTGGGGGAATTTCTATTGTATCGCGACTTTAACGATTTTTGACAATTTAAAAAAATCTGACGATTCTTTTAAATCGTCAAAAAAAGATTCACATCCCTAGAGTTAGGCAGGTCCATCTAGTGTTGATAGGGGCAAGACAGGCATGCACAGGGGAGATAGAGTCAGGTCCCTATGGTGTTGATAGGGGCAAGACAGGCAGGCACTGTCAAGGTAGAGTTAAACAGGTCCCTCTGGTATTGATAGGGGCAAAACAGGCAGGCACAGTGGAGGCAGAGGCAGGTCCCACTGGTGTTGATAGGGGCAAGACTGGCAGGCAAAGTGCAAGTAGAGTCAGGTCCCTCTGATTTTGATAAAGACAAGACAGTCAGGCACAGTGGAGGTAGAGTCAAGTCCCTCTGGTGCTGATAAGGGCAAGACAGGCATGCAAAGGGGAGGCAGAGAGAGGTCTATCTGGTGTTGATATCGGCAAGACAGGCAGGCACAGTGGAGTTTTAATCAGGTACCTCTGGCTTGATAGGGGCAAGACAGGCAGGCACAGAGGAGATATAGTCAGGTCACTCTGGTGTTGATAGGGGCAAAATAGGCAGTCACGGTAGAGCCAGAGTAGAGTCAGACAGGTCCCTCTGGTGTTGATATGGGCTAAGACAGGCAGGCACAGTGGAGGTACATCCAGGTCCCTCTGGTGCTGATAGGGGCAAGACAGTCAGGCACAGTGGAGGTAGATTCAGGTTCCTCTGGTGCTGATAAGGGCAAGACAGGCAGGCACAGTGGAGGCAGAGACTGGTTCCCACTGGTGTTGATAGGGGCAAGACTGGCAGGCACAGTGCAAGTAGAGTCAGGTCCCTCTGATTATGATAAGGACAAGATAGTCAGGCACAGTGGAGATAGAGTCAGGTCCATCTCGTGCTGATAAGGGCAAGACAGGCATGCACAGGGGAGATAGAGTCAGTTCCCTATGTTGTTGATAGGGGCAAGACAGGCAGGTACAGTGGAGGCAGAGAGAGGTCCATCTGGTGTTGATATGGGCAAGACAGGCAGGCAAAGTGGAGTTATAATCAGGTACCTTTGGCTTGATAGTCAGTTCCCTCTGGTGTTGATATAGGCAAGACAGGCAGTCACAGTGGAGTTAGATAGGCTCGACTGGTGTTGATAGAGGCAAAACAGGCAGGCACTGTGGAGGTATAGCCAGGTCACTCTGGTGTTGATAGGGGCAAAATAGGCAGTCACGGTAGAGCCAGAGTGGAGTCAGACAGGTCCCTCTGGTGTTGATACGGACAAGACAGGCAGGCACAATTGCTTTATAATAGGTCCCTCTGGTGTTGATATGGGCTAGACAGGCAGTCGGAGTGGAGTTAGACAGGTCCCTCTGGTGTTGATAGGGCTAAGACAGGCAGGTACAGTGGAGGTAGATCCTGGTCCCTCTGGTGCTGATAGGGGCAAGAGAGTCAGGCACAGTGGAGGTAGAGTCAGGTCCCTCTGGTGTGATAGGGGCAAGACAGACAGGCACAGTCAAGGTAGCGTTAGACAGGTCTCTGTTGTTTTGATAGGGGCAAAACAGGCAGGCACAGTGGAGGTAGAGTCAGGTCCCTCTGCTATTGATAGGGGAAAGACAGGCAGGTACAGTGGAGGAAGAGTCAGGTCCCTCTGATGTTGATACGGGCAAGAGAGGTAGGCACAGTGGAGTTAGACAGCCCCACTGGTGTTGATAGGGGCAAAACAGGCAGGCACTGTGGAAGTATAGTCAGGCCCCTCTGGTATTGATAGGGGCAAGACAGGCAGGCACAGTACAAGTAGACAGGCCCCACTGGTGTTGTTAGGGGCAAGAAAGGCAAGCACAGTGGATTTATTGTCAGGTCCCTCTCGTGTTGATAGGGGCAAGATAGGCAGTCAAGGTGGATTTATAGTCACTTCCCTCTGGTGTTGATAGGGGTAAGACAGGCAGGCACAGTACAACTGGACAGGACCCACTGGTGTTGATAGGGGCAAGACAGTCAGGCACAGTGAAAGTATAGTCACGTCACTCTGGTGTTGATAGGGGCAAAATAGGCAGTCACAGTGGAGGCAGAATTAGGTTCCAGTGGTGTTGATAGGGGCAAGACTGCCAGGCACAGTGCATGCAGAGTCAGGTTCCTCTGGTGTTGATAGGGCAAGGCAGGCAGACACAGTGGAGGCATAGTCAGGTCCCTCTGGTTTTTATAGGGGCAAGACAGGCAGGCACAGTAGAGTTATAATCAGGTACCTCTGGCTTGATAGGGGCAAGACAGGCAGGCACAGAGGAGATTTAGTCAGGTCAGTCTGGTGTTGATAGGAGCAAAATAGGCAGTCACGGTAGAGGCAGAGTGGAGTCAGACAGGTCCCTCTGGTTTTAATACGGACAAGTCAGGCAGGCACAATGGATTTGTATTCATATATTCATATATTTATGTTGATATGGGCTAGACAGGCAGTCAGAGTGGAGTTAGACTGGTCCCTCTGGTGTTGATAGGGCTAAGACAGGCAGGCACAGTGGAGGTAGAGTCAGGTCCCTCTGGGTTTGATAGGGGTAAGACAGGCAGGCACAGAGGAGGTATAGTCAGGTCACTCTGGGTTTGATAGGGGCAAGACGGGCAGGCACCGTCAAGGTAGAGTTAGACAGGCCCCTCTGGTTCTGATAGGTGCAAAACAGGCAGGCACAGTGGAGGCAGAGACAGGTCCCACTGGTGTTGATAGGGGCAAGACTGGCAGGCACAGTGCAAGTAGAGTCAGGTCCCTCTGATTTTGATAAAGACAAAACAGTCAGGCACAGTGGAGGTAGAGCCAGGTCCCTCTGGTATTGATAGGGGTAAGACAGGCAGGCACAGAGGAGGTATAGTCAGGTCACTCTGGTGTTGATAGGGGCAAAATAGACAGTCACGGTAGAGGCAGAGTGGAGTCAGACAGGTCCCTCCGGTGTTGATACGGACAAGACAGTCAGGCACAATGGATTTATATTCAGGTCCGTCTGTGTTGATATGAGAAGACAGGCAGTCAGAGTTGAGTTAGACCGGTCCCTCTGGTGTTGATAGGGCTAAGACAGGCAGGTACAGTGGAGGTAGAGTCAGGTCCATCTGCGGCTGATAAAGGCAAGACAGCCATGCACAAGAGAGGTAGAGTCAGTTCACTCTGGTGTTGATAGGGGCAAGACAGGCAGGCACAATGGAGGCAGAGAGGTCCATCTGGTGTTGATATGGGCAAGACAGGCAGGCAGAGTGGAGTTATAATCAGGTACCTCTGACTCGATAGGGGCAAGAAAGGCTGGCACAGTGGAGTTATAGTCAGGACCCTCTGGTGTTGATATTGGCAAGTCAGGCAGTCACAGTGGAGTTAGACAGGCCCCACTGGTGTTGATAGAGGCAATATAGGCAGGCACTGGGAAGGTCAGGTTTCTCTGGTGTTGACAGGGGCAAGACAGGCAGCACAATGGAGGCAGAGACAGGTCACACTGGTGTTGATAGGGGCAAGACAGGAAGGCACAGTGGAGGTAGAGTCAGGTTCCTCTGGTGTTGACAGGGGCAAGACAGACAGCACAGTGGAGCAGAGACAGGACCCACTGGTGTTGATAAGGGCAAGACAGACATGCACATGGGAGGCAGAATCAGGTCCCACTGGTGTTGAAAGGGGCAAGGCAGGCAGGCACAGTGGAGGTATAGTCAGGACCCTCTGGTGTTGATATTGGCAAGACAGGCAGTCACAGTGGAGTTAGATAGGCTCGACTGGTGTTGATAGAGGCAAAACAGGCAGGCACTGTGGAGGTATAGCCAGGTCACTCTGGTGTTGATAGGGGCAACACAGGCAGGCACAGTGGAGGTAGAGTCAGGTTCCTCTGGTGTTGACAGGGGCAAGAAAGGCAGCACATTGGATGTAGAGTCAGATATCTCTGGTGCTTGATACGGGCAAGACAGGCAGGCACAGTGGAGGTAGAGTCGGTTCCCTCTGGTGTTGAAAGTGGCAAGACAGGCAGGAACAGTTGAGGTAGATTTAGACATGTCCATCTGGTGAAGATAGGGGCAAGACAGGCAGCTACAGTTGAGGTAGAGTTAAACTGGTCCCACTGCTGTAGGTAGG
Organism: Rhinatrema bivittatum; assembly: GCF_901001135.1. Taxonomy (NCBI): domain Eukaryota; kingdom Metazoa; phylum Chordata; class Amphibia; order Gymnophiona; family Rhinatrematidae; genus Rhinatrema; species Rhinatrema bivittatum. The sequence goes on from NC_042623.1 coordinate 55,750,560, forward strand.
GGCAAGACTGGCAGGCACAGTGCAGGTGGACTCAGGTCCCTCTAATTTTGATAAGGACAAGACAGGCATGCACAGTGGGGGTAGAGTCAGGTCCCTCTGGAGTTGATCGGGGCAAGACAGGCAAGCACAGTGGAGGTAGAGACAGGTCCTTCTGATGCTGATAGCAGGAAGACAGGCAGGTATAGTTGAGGTAGAGACAGGTTCCACTGGTGTAGATAGGGGCAAAACAGGCAGGCACTGTGGAGGTATAGTCAGGCCCCTCTGGTATTGATAGGGGCAAGACAGGCAGGCACAGTACAAGTAGACAGGCCCCACTGGTGTTGATAGGGGCAAAACAGGCAGGCACAGTGGCAGTATAATCACGTCACTCTGGTGTTGATGGGGCAAAATAGACAGTCACAGTGGAGGCAGAGTTTGGTTCCACTGGTGTTGATAGGGGCAAGACTGCTAGGCACAGTGCATGTAGAGTCAGGTCCCTCTGGTGTTGATAGGGCAAGGCAGGCAGACACAGTGGAGGTATAGTCAGGTCCCTCTGGTTTTTATAGAGGCAAGACAGGCAGGCACAGTGGAGTTATAGTCAGGACCCTCTGGTGTTGATATGGCCAAGACCGGCAGCACTGTGGAGGTAGAGTCAGATCCCAATGGTGTTGATAGGGGCAAGACAGGCAGGTACAGTTGAGGTTGATTTAGACAGGTCCATCTGGTGTTGATAGGGGCAAGACAGGCAAGCACAGTGGAGGTAGAGTCAGGTCACTCCGGAGTTTGATACGTGAAAGAGAGGTAGGCACAGTGGAGGTAGAGACAGGTACTTCTGGTGTTGATAGCAGGAAGACAGGCAGGTATAGTTGAGGTAGAGACAGGTTCCACTGGTGTAGATAGGGGCAAGACTGGCAGGCACAGTGGAGGTATAGTCAGGTCCCCCTGGTTTGATAGGGGCAAAACAGGCAGGCACTGTGGAGGTATAGTCAGGCCCCTCTGGCATTGATAGGGGCAAGACAGGCAGGCACAGTACAAGTAGACAGGCCCCACTGGTGTTGATAGGGGCAAGAGAGGCAGGCACAGTGGAAGTATAGTCACATCACTCTGGTGTTGATGGGGCAAAATAGGCAGTCACAGTGGAGGCAGAGTTAGGTTCCACTGGTGTTGATAGGGGCAAGACTGCTAGGCACAGTACATGTAGAGTCAGGTCCCTCTGGTGTTGATAGGGCAAGGCAGGCAGGCACAGTGGAGGTATAGTCAGGTCCCCCTGGTTTGATAGGGGCAAAACAGGCAGGCACTGTGGAGGTATAGTCAGGCCCCTCTGGTATTGATAGGGGCAAGACAGGCAGGCACAGTACAAGTAGACAGGCCCCACTGGTGTTGATAGGGGCAAGACAGGCAGGCACAGTGGAAGTATAGTCACGTCACTCTGGTGTTGATGGGGCAAAATAGGCAGTCACAGTGGAGGCAGAGTTAGGTTCCACTGGTGTTGATAGGGGCAAGACTGCTAGGCACAGTACATGTAGAGTCAGATCCCTCTGGTGTTGATGGGGGCAAGACAGGCAGGTACAGTTGAGGTAGATTTAGACAGGTCCATCTGGTCTTGATAGGGGCAGGACAGGCAGGTTTAGGTGAGGTACAGTTATACAGGTCCCTGTGGTTTTGATAGGGTCAAAACAGGCAGGCACAGTGGAGGCAGGAACACGTTTGAACTGGTGTTGAAAGGGGCAAGAAAGGCTGGCACAGTGCAGGTAAAGTCAGGTCTCTCTGTTTTTGATAGGGTCAAAACAGGCAGGCACAGTGGAGGCAGAGATAGGTTTGAACTGGTGTTGAAAGGGGCAAGACTGGCAGGTGCAGTGCAGGTAGAGTCAGGTCCCTCCGGTTGTTATAGGGGCAAGACAGGCAGGCACAGTGGATTTATAGTCAGGTCCCTCTGGTATTGACAGGGGCAAGTCAGGCAGGCACAGTGGAGGTAGAGTCAGTTCCCTCTGGTGTTGATAGGGGCAAGACAGGCAGGTACAATTGAGGTAGATTTAGATAGGTCCATCTGGGGTTGATTAGGGCAAGACAGGCAGGTTTAGGTGAGGTACAGTTAATCAGGTCCCTCTGGTTTTGAGAGGGTCAAAACAGGCAGGCACAGTGGAGGCAGAGACAGGTTTGAACTGGTGTTGATAGGGGGCAAGACAGGCAGGCACAGTGGAGGCAGGGAGAGGTCCATCTGGTGTTGATAGGGGTAAGACAGGCAGGCACAGAGGAAGTATAGTCAGGTCACTCTGGTGTTGATAGGGGCAAAATTGGCAGTCATGGTAGAGGCAGAGTGGAGTCAGACTGGTCCCTCTGGTTGATACGGACATGACAGGCAGGCACAATAGATTTATATTCAGGTTCCTCTGGTGTTGATATGGGCAAGACAGGCAGTCACAGTGGAGGCAGAGTCAGGTCCCACTGGTGTTGATAGGGGCAAGGCTGCCAGGCACAGTGCATATAGAGTCAGGTCCTTCTGATTTTGATAGTAGCAAGACAGGCAGGCACAGGGGAGGTAGAGTCAGGTTCCTCTGGGGTTTATAGGGGTATGACAGGCAGGCACAGTGGAGGCAGAGACCGATCCCTCTTGTGTTGATACGGGAAAGACAGACAGGCAGAGTGGAGGTATAGTCAGGTGCCTTTGGTGTTGATAGAAGCAAGACAGGCAGGCACAGTGGAAGTAGACAGGCCCCACTGGTGTTGATAGGGGCAAGACAGGCAGGCACAGTGGAGATATAGCCAGGTCACTCTGCTGTTGATAGGGGCAAAACAGGCAGGCACAGTGGTGGCAGAGACAGGTTCCCACTGGTGTTAATAGGGGCAAGACTGGCAGGCACAGTGCTGGTAGAGTCAGGTCTCTCTGGTGCAGATAAGGGCAAGACAGGCATGCACAGGGGAGATAGTCAGGTCCCTCTGGTGTTGATAGGGGCAAGATATTCAGGCACAGTGGAGGCAGAGAGAGGTCCATCTGGTGTTGATATGGGCAAGACAGGCAGGCACAGTGGAGTTATAATCAGGTACCTCTGGCTTGATGGGGGCAATCAGGAAGGCACAGAAGAGGTATAGTCAGGTCACTCTCGTGTTGATAGGGGCAAAATAGGCAGTCAAGGTAGAGGCAGAGTGGAGTTAGACAGGTCCCTCTGGTGTTGATATGGACAAGACAGGCAGGCACAATGGTTTTATATTCAGGTCCCTCTGGTGTTGATATGGGCTAGACAGGCAGTCAGAGTGGAGGTAGAGTCAGGTCCCTCTGCCGCTGATAGGGGCAAGACGGTCAGGCACAGTGGAGTTAGTCAGGTCCCTCTGCTGCTGATAAAAGTAAGACAGGCATGCACAGGGGAGGTAGAGTCAGGTCCCTCTGGTTTTGATAGGGGCAAAACAGGCAGGCACAGTGCAGGTAGTGTCAGGTCCCTTTGATTTTGATAAAGACAAGACAGTCAGTCACAGTGGAGGTAGAATTAGGCCCCTCAGAGTCAGGTCCCTCTGATGTTGATATGGCCAAGAGAGGCAGGCACAGTGGAGTTATAATCAGGTACCTCTGGCTTGATAGGGACAAGACAGGCAGGCACAAAGGAGGTATAGTCAGGTCACTCTGTTGTTGATAGGGGCAAAATAGGCAGTTACGGAAGAGGCAGAATGGAGTCAGACAGGTCCCTCTGGTGTTGTTTCGGACAAGACAGGCAGGCACAATGGATTTATATTCAGGTTCCTCTGGTGTTGATATGGGCTAGACAAGTAGTCAGAGTGGAGTTAGACAGGTCCCTCTGGTGTTGATAGGGCTAAGATAGTCAGGCACTGTGGAAGTAGAGTCGGGTCCCTCTGGTGTTAATAGGGGCAAGATAGGCAGGTAATGTGAAGGTATAGCTAGGTCACTCTGGTGTTGATAGGGGCAAGACAGGCAGGCACAGTGGAGGTAGAGTCAGGTTCCTCTGGTGCTGACATGGGAAAGACAGACAGCACAGTGCGGCAGAGACAGGACACACTGGTGTTGATAAGGGCAAGACATTCATACACATGGGAGGCAGAATCAGGTCCCACTGGTGTTGATAGGGGCAAGGCAGGCAGGCACAGTGGAGGTATAGTCAGGGCTCTCTGGTGTTGATATTGCCAAGACAGGCAGTCACAATGGAGTTAGACAGACCCCACTGGTGTTGATAGGGGCGAAACAGGCAGGCACTGTGGAGATATAACCAGGTCACTCTGGATTTAATAGGGGCAAGACAGGCAGGCACAGTGGAGGTAGAGTCAGGTTCCTCTGCTGTTGATGGGGAAAGACAGTCATGCACATGGGAGGCAGAATTAGGTCCCTCTGGTTTGATAGGGGCAAGAGAAGCAGGCATTGTAGAGGTAGCGTCAGGTCCCTCGGGTTTTGATTGGGGCAAGATAGGCAGGCACAGTGGTGGTACAGTCATGTCCCTCTGGTGTTGATAGGGTCAAGACAGGCAGGCACAGTGGAGGTATAGTCATGTCCCTCTGGTGTTGATGGGGCAAGACAGGCAGGTGCAGTGGAAGCAGAGACAGATTCTTCTTGTGTTGTTACGGACAAGACAGGCAGGCACAGTGGAGTAATAGTCAGGCCCCTCTGGTATTGGTAGGGGCATGTCAGGCAGGCACGGTCAAGGTACAGTCAGGTCCCTCTGGTGTTAATAGGGGCAAAACTGGCAGGCACAGTGCAGGTAGAGTCAGGTCCCTCTGGTGCTGATAAGGGCAAGACAGAGTCAGGTCCCTCTGGTGTTGATAGGGGCAAGACACGCAGACACAGTGGAGTTATATTCAGGTACCTCTGGCTTGATAGGGGCAATCAGGAAGGCACAGAAGAGGTATAGTCCGGTCACTCTGGTGTTGATAGGGGCAAAATGGGCAGTCAAGGTAGAGGCAGAGTGGAGTCAGACGGGTCCTTCTGGTGTTGATATGGACAAGACAGGCAGGCACAATGGTTTTATATTCAGGTCCCTCTGGTGTTGATATGGGCTCAGACAGACAGGCACAGTGGAGTAGATCAGTTCCCTCTGCTGCTGATAGGGGCAAGACAGTCAGGCACAGTGGAGGTAGAGTCAGGTCCCTCTGCTGCTGATAAAAGTAAGACAGGCATGCACAGGTGAGGTAGAGTCAGGTCCCTCTGGTGTAGATGGGGCAAGACAGGCAGGCGCACTGGAAGCAGAGACAGATTCTTCTTGTGTTGATATGGACAAGACAGGCAGGCACAATGGAGTAATAGTCAGGCCCCTCTGGTATTGGTAGGGGCATGTCAGGCAGGCACGGTCAAGGTACATTCAGGTCCCTCTGGTGTTAATAGGGGCAAGACACGGAGGCACAGTGGAGGCAGAGAGAGGTCCATCTGGTGTTGGTGTGGGCAAGACAGGCAGGCACAGTGGACTTATAATCAGGTCCCTCTGGTTTGATAGGGGCAAGAGATGCAGGCATAGTGGAGGTAACGTCAGGTCCCTCGTGTTTTGATTGGGGCTATATAGGCAGGCACAGTGGTGGTACAGTCATGTCCCTCTGGTGTTGATAGGGTCAAGAAAGGCAGGCACAGTGGAGGCAGAGACATGTCCCTTTGGTGTTGATATGGGCAAGACAGGCAGGCATAGTGGAGGTATAGTCATGTCCCTCTAATTTGTTAGGTGCAAGACAGGCAGGCACAGTGGAGGTAGAGTCAGGTCCCTCTGGTGTTGATGGGGCAAGACAGGCAGGCGCAGTGGAAGCAGAGACAGATTCTTCTTGTGTTGATACGGACAAGACAGGCAGGCACAGTGGAGTAATAGTCAGACCCTTCTGGTATTGGTAGGTGCATGTCAGGTAGGCACGGTCAAGGTACAGTCAGGTCCCTCTGGTGTTGATAGGGGCAAGACAGGCAGGTACAGTTGAGGCAGGGACAGGTTCCTCTGATTTGGATAGGGTCAAGACTGTCAGGCACAATGCAGGTAGATTCAGGTCTCTCTGATTTTGAGAGGGACAAGAGAGACGGGGATAGTGGATGTATAGTCAGGTCCCTCTTTTGTTGATAGGGGCAAGACAGGCAGGCACAGTGGAAGCAGAGACAGGTCCCTTTTGTGTTGATACAGATAAGACAGACAGGCACAGTGGAGGTATAACCAGGTGCCTCTGGCTTGATAGGGGCAAGACAAGCAGGCACAGTGGAGTTAGAGAGGTCCCTCTGGTGTTGATAGGGACAAGGCAGGCCAGCACAGTGGAGGTATTTATTTATTTATTTGCCAGATTTTTTTTACCGTCGTTCAGAGAAGGTATAATCAGGTCCCTCTATTTTGATAAGGGCAAGAGAAGCAGGCACAGTGGAGTTAGAATGGTCCCTCTGGTTTTGTTGGGGGCAAGACAGGCAGGCACAGTGGAGGTATAATCAGGTCCCTCTGGTGTTGATAGTGGCAAGACAATCAGGCACAGTTGAGGTAGAGTTAGGCAGGTCCGAATGGTGTTGATAGGGGCAAAACAGGCAAGTACAGGGGAGGTAGTCAGTTCCCTCTGGTGATGATAGGGGCACGACAGGCAGGCACAGTAGAGGTATGTTCGGGTCCCTCTGATATTGATAGGGGTAAGGCAGGAAGGCACAGTGGAGGAGGATTCAGGTTCCTCTGGTGAGGATAGCGGAAAGACAGGCAGGCACAGTTGAGTTAGAGTTAGACAGGTTCCACTGGTGTTGATATGGGCAAGACATGCAGTCACAGTGGAGTTAGACTGGTCCCTCTGTTGTTGATAGGGGCAAGACAGGTAGACACAGAGGAGGTAGTCAGGTTCCTCTGGTTTTGATGGGGTAAGACAGGCAGGCACAGTGGAGGTAGTCAGGTTCCTCTGGGGTTGATAGGGACAAGACAGGTAGACACAGTGGAGGTAGTCAGATCCCTGTCATGTTGATAGGGGCAAGATAGGCAGTCACAGTGGAGGTATAGTCAGGTCCCTCTGGTGTTGGTAAAGGCAAGACAGGCAGGCACAGTGTAGGTTTAATCACGTCCCTATGGTATTGATAGCGGCAAGACAGGCAGGCACAGTTGAGGTAGAGTTAGACAGGTCCCACTGGTGTTGATAGGGGCAAGACAGGCAGGCAGAGTGGAAGTGGATGGGCTCCTCTGTTGTTGATAGGGGCAAGGCAGGCAGGCACAGTGGAGGTAATCAGGTTCCTCTGCTGCTGATAAGTGGAAGACAAGCAGGCAAAGTGGAGGTATTGTAAGGTCCCTCTGGTTTTGATACAGGCAAGACAGGCAGGTACAGTGGAGGTAGTCAGTGTCCTCTGGTGTTGGTAGGGGCAAGACAGGCAGGCACAGTGGAAGTAGACGGTCCCCTCTGGTGCTGATAGGGGCAAGGCATGCAGGCACAGTGGAGGTATAGTCAGCTCCCTCTGGTGTTGATATGGGCAAGACAGGCAGTCACGGTGGAGGTATAATTAGGTTCCTCTGATATTGATAGGGGTAATACAAGCAGGCTGTTATGAATCTGTTGTAGATCTGCTGCTGGATACTCCTGTTGAAGGAAGAGTTAGCAATCTGTAATGAATACGTCTCCTGTGAAGGAGAAGTTAGAAAATTGTTATGGTCCGTGGGCGGAATTAGCAATCTGATATGAATCTGTTTCTGAAGACTCCTGATGGAGAGAGAGTAACAATCTATCAACGGAGTGCTTGGAGAGCGCACTAGGCTGTAGATGAATTAGATAGGTGGATCCCTGGGCCGATGGCAGATGACTGCACCCCCAGGAGGATATCCTGAGAGGGACCACTGGCTAGGCTTAGGTATGGAGACAGACACAGATAATTCTTTTATTAGACAGGTTAGTAGAACCACCAGAGGTGGCAGTAGTGAGCTGATATGCCCGGCAGGGCTGAAGTCCCTCAGGTACTGGAACAGCAATCCCAGGGTAGTTGAGCTGTAGAGAAACTATAGATAGTGAGTAGACAGGGTATGTGGTATACATAGCCAGAACTGGATAACAACTCACATAAGGTCTTAATGAAGCTCATTAGCTGGGAAGGGTTAGGCCCTCGAGGAGCGAGTATCTGGTTCCAGGGAAAGCTCTGAGAGAGCACTGGTAACTCACAAATGTCTATATCTGCAGTCTGTATCTGTGATAGCTTCCCGGCAGTAGAGAATCTTCAGAGTGTTCAGGAACATGGGCCCTCGAGAAGCGAGTGCCGGTTCCTATCGACAATCTGAAAAAAAGAAAAGAGAGCGAGGCCCCCGAGGAGCAGGTATCCCTGGTAAGTCCAAGGAGGCAGAGTAGCTTGGACGAATCCCCGCATAGAAGCAAAGAGTTTCTCCTTGCTAACTCAATTCATTAGCGAATACTGAGACCTTTTATATTGGAAGCAGATGACGTCATCTCGGGGGACACCCCTGAGGTTCGCGCCCTTGCTGGTACATCAATCGGATTGTGCGCACGCGCCCTATGTCATCAGGCAACATGGAAGATCTGCAGTGTCGTACCAGTCCGGGGATGCCGGAGGGAGAAAGCAAGAAGATGCCGTGGCACCAAACTGTCCATCAGACACAGAGGGAGTCGCCACAGAGATAAAGAGGGCGGAGTGAGGGCATCGAGCAGCAACGGACGCAACACAGGCACAGTGGAGGTATAGTCAGGTCCCTCTGGTGTTGATAGGGGTAAGATAAGCAGGCACAGTGGAGTTAGTCAGTTCCATCTGGTGCTGATAGGGGCAAGACATGCAGGCCCAGTGGAGGTATAGTCAGGTCCCTCTGGTTTTGATAGGGGCAAGACAGGCAGGCACAGTGGAGGTATAGTCAGGTCCCTCTGGTGTTGATAGGGGTAAGATAAGCAGGCACAGTGGAGGTATAGTCAGGTCCCTCTGGTTTTGATGAGGGCAAGTCAGGCAGGCACAGTAGAGGTAGTCAGGTTCCTCTGGTGCTGATAGAGGCAAGACAGGCAGGGCCAGTGAAGGTATAGTCAGGTCCCTCTGGTTTTGACTGGAGCAAGAAAGGCAGGTACAGTGGAGGTACTCAGGTCCCTCTGGTGCTGATAAGGGCAAGACAATCAGGCACAGTGGAGGTATAGTCAGGTCCCTCTGGTGTTGGTAGGGGCAAGACAGGCAGGCACAATGGAGGTAGAGTCATTTCCCCTGATGTTGATTGTGGCAAGACAAGCAGGCACAGTGGAGGTATAGTCAGCTCTCCATCATCTCTGGGCCTCTCGAATTCGCCACACAAGCACTAGTCGACTCAGGTACAGGTGGGAATTTTATTCTGAAGAGATTGGTAGAGCACCTACGAATTCCTACCAAACCAGTACCCACACTGCTGCTTTTCTCATCCATACATGCTGAGCCTTTGCCAGGAGATGTCTCGCTCACCACACAACCCATTTGCCTAAGCACTGGGTCCCTGCATACTGAGACCATCAAGTTTCTGATCCTCGAGAAAGCTATCCATACCATAGTGCTTGGCATCCCATGGTTGCAAGACCATTCTCCTCAGTTCAACTGGTCTTCTATGGAATTATCACAATGGGGTCCAAACATCCTTGACAGATACTTGAAAAAAGTAACCCCATTACCATGTATGGCCACCACTACTGCTCTCCCTGGTCTACCGCCATAGTACATGTCATTTCTTCTACCTTATCTTCTATCGTTTAATTGTGTGAATTAATAACCTGTCCTTTCTCTTCTAAGCCAAATTCTTATCACCCTGTTATATGTAACTGCCTTTTCAGCACCATTGTTATAGTTATGTTTACTATGCACCCCTGTTTTATGTGAACCAGCATGATGTGACTGCTGTCTCGAATGCCGGTATATAAAAATCTGAAATAAATAAATATATACATTTCAAGATGTATTTTCCAAACAAGCAGCTGACATACTTCCACCACACAGATCATTTGACTGTGCAATTAACCTGAAGCCTGACACAGAGCCACCCAGAGGAAGAGTTTATGCACTCTCATTATTGGAGACTGAGGTCATGTCAGCCTATATTCAAGAAAACCTACAGAAAGGATTCATTAGACCATCTAAGTCATCGGCGGGAGCCGGATTCTTTTTTGTCGGCAAGAAGGATGGATCCCTTCATCCTTGCATTGACTATAGAGGTCTGAATGAAATTACCAGCAAGGATCAATATCCTTTGCCATTAATTTCAGAGTTGTTTGATCGGCTCCAAGGTGCATAGATCTTCACAAAGTTGGATTTAAAGGGCGCTTAAAATCTTGTCTGCATTCGTCAAGGGGATGAGTGGAAAACGGCCTTTAATACTCGCAATGGCCACTTTGAGTATTTAGTGATGCCATTTGGCCTGTGTAATGCCCCGGCCATTTTTCAAAATATGATGAACGACATCCTGCGAGACTTGTTATATCAGCATGTGGTCATATACTTGGACGACATCCTCATCTTTTCCAGTGATGTTTAGAGCCATCAAGCAGATGTCATCAAAGTCTTGCAGAGACTGCAGGATAATCGTCTATACACTAAGCTCGAGAAGTGTGCTTTCCACCAGGAGTCTGTTCCCTTCTTAGGGTACATTGTGTCCAACAAAGGCTTCCAAATGGACCCTCAGAAGACAAAAAGCATACAAGACTGGCTTGAGCCAACTGGTATTAAAGCTCTCCATCGCTTCCTGGGCTTCACTAATTATTATCACACATTCATCAAGAACTACTCAACCTTGACAGTGCCACTTACTTCCATGACTAAAAAAGGAGTTAACCCATTACAGTGGTCTCCGGACGCTTTCTCTGCCTTTTAAATTCTTAAAGAGGCATTCCTCAAGAAACCCTGTTTACGTCATCCTGATTCTCATCGGCCATTCATCGTTGAGTCAACACCTCTGATGTTGGCATAGGGGCCGTTTTCAGTCAGCACAGTGATACGCATACTCTTCATCCCTGCTCATTTTTCTCCAGACGCTGCACTCTAGCCAAGAGAAATTATGGCATCGGCAACAAAGAGTTGTTCGCTATCAAGCTTGCATTCGAGGAATGGCGCTCCTGGCTAGAAGATGCTCAACACCAGATAACAGTGTTCACTAATTACAAGAACCTGGAATATTTACGTCATGCGCAGAGACTCAACCATCGCCAAGCCCGATGATCATTATTCTTCAAATGATTTGATTTCTTGCTCAAATACCTCCTGATAATAAAAATGTCCAGGCAGATGCCCTCTCATGCTCCTTTACTCCTGAAGATGTTCCAGATGCACCCCGTCATATCATCAATCCAGAGAAGATAGTTCTGGCTGCCACCCATTCTGTTCTAACAGGTAAAACAGTGGTTCCTCAAAATCTACGGAAGAAACCTCTGAACTGGGCTCATGACTCCTGGTTAGCCGGTCATCCTGGACAGGCCCGTATGCTTGCCACCCTTCAACGCTTCTATTAGTGGCCGTTGAATCCTGCACTATCTGCGCCAGACAAAAGCCTCCTGCCGGTCGCCCCTGGGGTCTCCTACAGCCTTTACCTGTCCCAGACGAACCATGGATGCACATCACAACTGATTTCAGAGTGGATTTGCCACCATCAAGTGGGAACAATACTATATGGGTCACAGTGGACTGCTTCTAAAAAAAAAATTTATTTATTTATTTATTTATTTGTTTATTTAATGCTTTTTTATACCGGTATTAGTGTGAAACATCATAACGGTTTACATCAAAACTGAAGATGGAAATTACATGGAACAAGGGTAGGATAACTAGGGCTGGGCGAGAAAACTAAATATCTAGATAGGAAAGGCAGAAAGAGAAACAAAAAAATGCATAGTAAATAACAAGATTATATAATTACAAGATTATATCATTACAGGATTATATCGTTACATGGTAGGGTCAAAGCAAGTGCATAGTAAATAACATGATTGTATAATGGCATACTTCATGGCTTTACTTGGACTACCATCTGCCCTAGAAATTGCCAACCTGTTCATACAGCATATAGTCCGCCTGCACGGTATGCCTGAACACATCATTTCTGACAGAGGTGTCCAATTCACTGCCAAGTTCTGAAGGGCGCTGTGTCGTAAATTTGTCATTACCTTATATCTGACATCATCGTATCACCCCCAATCAAATGGGCAAACAGAGAGAATGAATCGGACTCTCAAACAGTTCATTCGTGCCTACATCATCTCTAGGCAGAGTGATTGGGCAGAACTATTACCCTGGGCTGAGTTCACCCTGAACTCTCATCCTGCTTCTGCCACTGGATCTACTCCATTTCAGATCGTATATGGTCATCAACCTTTACCACCACTTCCAATACCTTTGTCAGGTACATCACCAGCAGCTCAGGCTACAGCTGAAGAGATTCACCAACTCTGGATTCAAACTAAGGACCTTCTGCACAAAGCAGGACAAAGGGCCAAAAAGCAATATGACGCTAATCACAGAGCAGCACCCCAGTTTGAGCCAGGAGACAAGGTATGGCTGAGTACCAAATACCTCCGCCTCAAGCTACCTTCAGTCAGACTCGCTCCACGCTACATCGGACCCTTCTCTGTCCTTCGCCGCCTAGGTCCCTTGACCTACAGCCTGAAGTTACCTTCATCCATGAAAATACACAGTGCTTTCCACATTTCACTTTTGAAGCCTCTCATCCTCTCATAGTTCTCTCGCAAGACTCCAGATCTACAGCCTCTTGATGTTGAAGAGGACATCACATACAAAGTGGATGACATTTTGGATGTATGTAAGAGAGGAGAGCATTGGGAATATCTAATTTCTTGGGAAGGATATGGACCAGAAGAAAACAGCTGGGAACCTGCTCTAAACATCCTTGACAAAGACATGATACACCAATTCCATCTAACTCATCCTAGGAAGCCGAAACCCCCTGGGAGAGGCCCTAAGAAGGGGGTACTGTTGCGCCCGTCAGTCGCAGATGGCTGTGACCTCTGCTGCTCACCTCATTTTGCCCTGCAGCTCTGATTCTGTCTAAGATGGCTGCCTCTGCCGCTACACACCGACCTCCCTGGTGTTCCCGGGATGGCGTGGGCGATCCCGGTCACCATCTTGAATCTGGTGTGACATGGGGCATGCGCGCACCTGCCTCCTTCTTATCCACATCATGGTGGGAATCTCGGGGGTGTTCTCTCCACATGACGTCACTGCCTATGTGTATTTAAACCTACTGGACCTTCCTTTCTACGAGTAAGCAAGGATTACCATTTTGCTCATTTCCACTACCTTGAGATGCATCGCCTCGCTGTTCCTGCATTCCAGACTGAGTGACTCAGGTACCCGCTCCTCGGGGGCCTTGCTGCACTCATGGCTCTCCACTCCTCAGAGAGCCTTCTCTGCGAGTCTCACATTTCTCCAGCCTAGTGTGTACTCTCACTGCTACTACAGACTAACCCTCCAGTGTGCCTGTTCCTCGGGTTTCCACTGCTACCATGACAGTAGGCTATCTGCTACACTTCGGAGTGAGTACAAGATCTGCTCTACTCTCCTCATCTCTGTATGCTGTGTGGATTCTCGGGTTACCCCGCTCTGCGGACCATTACCGGATCAATGCTGTCTTGTGCCTACTTCCATCACCAGTCTCCGGCCTACCCCGCGCTACGGACCACTACTAGAGATACCTTGCACCAAGACTATCAGGAGGAAGTATTCCCTGGGTACCCCGCTCTGCAGGCCACTATCGGAGAAACCAGCTTGAGACTCTTCTACTCTGGACTGTGTTTATTAAACCCGCTCCTCGGGTTACTTCTGCTGTATAATAAAACCTCTTGCCTCTTGTGTCCATCACTGCTGAGACCCTGCCTGTCGTGGTGAGTCTCCACAGGGCTCCTCCCTATGGATAGAGTCAGCTCTCACCATGACCCAAGGGCCCACTACCAAGTACAAACATAACATATGGTTGTGCTATAAGAAGACAGCACCTACCCCTAGGGTAGATGCATGTACCTCCAAGAAGAATGGTTTGGACGGATTGGGATGGCATAAGTATGGGTTAAGGGTGAAGTCCTTGAGATGTTCTATAGCTTGGATGGCATGCTGGGTCTACGTCTTGGTATTGGAGGTCTTTTTGGTTAGGGCTGTGAGTGGGACCACTAAGGAATATTAGTCATGGATAAATTGTTTATAGTAGTTTACAAATCCTAGGAAGAACTGTAATGCTTTAAGGCCCATGGGCCGGGGCCAATCCAGCATAGCTTTTAATTTATCTGAGTCTATATGTAGGCCTTTTTGATAGATAATATATTCCAGTAAGGGAAGTTCTTCCTGTTTGAAGGTAAATTATCTAATCTGGCATAGAGATGGTTTCCCAGAGTCTTTGGAGAACTGTTTTACATGGTATTGATGCTCCGTCAAAGACTTAGAGAAGATTAAGATTTCTTTCAGGTAGACTACCACATAGGAATAGAGAAGGTTGACACAGCTTAATAGGAAGCCCGTTAGGAGAACTCCACCAGCAGGCAGAGATACCCTGTGATGGGATGGACTGAAGCTTTGTCTATACCAGCCCCCTTCCCCGTAGGTTGAGCTCCTGAGTTGTGGTGGCTGGCAGATTTTAGGTGAGTCCCTAGGGCAGTGGCAAGAACAAGAGTCTAAGGCCAGACAGAGGGCAGGGCAGGCAGCAGACCATAAAAACCAGTAGATGGACTGCGTGTCAGTGCAGGCAACAGGCAAGTTGAGGTCAGGTCCAAAGTAAGGGTCAGGTCGGGGCAGCAAAGAGAATGGTTAGGGTCCAGAACCAAGGTCAGAATCCAGGAAATCAGGCTGAGGTAGGACAGACAAGACAAGATGGAACCATGGCAAGGTGAGGACAAGGCAGGGAGACAGAAGCAAGGCAGGAGACAGGAACAGAATTGGAATGAGGAACAAAAGAACATAGAGCAAGACAATGCAGGAGAAGGCAGGATGCACTAAAGAGCAAAGCACAAGAGGACACTTGTTGCTAAGGCGAGAAACTGCTGTGGGGACTGGGCTTAAATAGGGCAGGAGGAGGACGTCATCAGGAGATGCCATTCAGATTCTTCCTGCACTGTGTGCATATTCTGCATGCAAGTACGTGCTTATGGGATGGGCGGGACTGCAGAAACATGGTGGTGTGTGCGGCAGATCCAGCAATGTTCCTGCTGTGTTTGACACGGGACAGTCTTGAGTGTGAGTGTTGCGGCTCAAGGGGTTACCTGCAGGTCACAGATCTCAACACTGCTAAGCATTATGGTCTCTTCCTCTCCTCTCCTTTAGATATGATTTTTGCTTGTCCCATATTTTCTTGAATTCTGACACTGCCCTTTCTCCACCCCTGAAAGGGAGACCATTCCATGCATATGCCATCCTTTTTTTTAAAACAAATATTTCCTTAGATTGTTCCGGAGTCTACACCTCCTTTCAGCCTCATCCAATAGGCCCTTCTTTCAGAGCCTTCTTTCTACCTCCTTATTATAAAGCATATGGGGACAGACTTAAAGATGTAAATATGTACATCCTAGAGGAAAGAGAGGAAAGGGGGGAATGATAGAGATGTGTACATACTTCCAAGTAAAAAATGCACAGGAGGCGGGGTTTTTTCAATAGAAAGAAAGCTCTGAAAGAAGGGCCTTTTGGATGAGGCTGAAAGGATGTGTAGACTCCAGAACAATCTAAGGAAATATTTGTTTAAAAAAAAAAAAAAAAAGATGGCATATGCATGGAATGGTCTCCCTTTCAGGGGTGGAGAAAGGGCAGTGTCAGAAGGGCAAGGGCAGCCAAAATGATAAAGGGGAAGGAACAGCTCCCCTATGAGGAAAGACTAAAGAGCCTTCTTTCCATTGAAAAAGGATGCAGGCTGCCCTATATCAGTACAAAATAATAAATCAAGATTCTCATAAGCAGCTTAAGCATATCTCAACATACCTCTGTTTAGGTACTTGGTTGGACAGTGATACAATTTGGTTAAGAACATAAGAAATTGCCATACTGGGTCAGACCAAGGGTCCTTCAAGCCCAGCATCCTGTTTCCAGCAGTGGCCGATCCAGGCTACAAGTACCTATCAAGTACCCAAACACTAAGTCTATCCCATGCTACTGATGCTAGCAATAGCAGTGGCTATTTTCTAAGTCAATTTGATTAATAGCAGATAATGGACTTCTCCTCCAAGATCTTATCCAAACCTTTTTTAAACCCAGCTACACTAACTGCACTAACCACATCCTCTGGTAACACATTCCAGAGTTTAATTGTGCATTGAGTGGAAAAGAATTTTCTCTGATTAATTTTAAATGTGCTACTTGCTAACTTCATGGAATGCCCCCTAGTCCTTCTATTATCCGAAAGTGTAAATAACTGATTCACATTTACCTGTTCTAGACCTTTCATGATTTTAAACACCTTTATCATATCCCCCCTCAGCCGTCTCTTCTCCAAGCTGAAAAGTCCTAACCTCTTTAGTATTTCCTCATAGGGGAGCTGTTCCATCCCCTTTATCATTTTGGTTGCCCTTCTCTGCACCTTCTCCATCGCAACTATATCTTTTTTGAGATGCGACAACCAGAATTGTACACAGTATTCAAGGTGCGGTCTCACCATGGAGCGATACAGAGGCATTATGACATTTTCCATTTTATTCACCATTCCCTTTCTAATAATTCCCAACATTCTGTTTGCTTTTTTGACTGCTGCAGCACACTAAGCCTACAATTTCAATGTATTATCCACTTTGATGCCTAGATCTCTTTCCTGGATGGTAGCTCCTAATATGGAACCTAACATCGTGTAACTATAGCAAGGGTTATTTTTCCCTATATGCAACACCTTGCACTTATCCACATTAAATTTCATCTGCCATTTGGATGCCCAATTTTCCAGTCTCCCAAAGTCCTTCTGTAATTTATCACAATCTGCTTTTGATTTAACTACTCAGAATAATTTTCTATCATCTGAAAATTTGATTACCTCACTCGCATTCCTTTCCAGATAATTTATAAATATATTGAAAAGCATGGTCCTAATACAGATCCCTGAGGCACTCCACTGCCCACCCTCCACTGAGGAAATTGTCCATTTAATCCTACTCTCTGTTTCCTGTCTTTTAACCAGTTTGTAATCCACAAAAGGACATCACCACCTGTCCCATGACATTTTACTTTTCCTAGAAGCCTCTCATGAGGAACTTTGTCAAATGTCTTCTGAAAATCCAAATACACTACATCTACTGGTTCACCTTTATCTTCCAGGGGTAGGCCCTCTGGCCAAATTTGTTACCTCCAGCAGCAACAGCATCCCCTCTGGATTGGAAGAGCAGATGCAAATGGGCTTCTCCAGTGTAAGCCCTCAGATCAGCACTCATAGCCCTTCTCTGGCTGGGTTTGAGTCGCTCCTATCCTGCTTCCTTTATCAGTACAGATCTTGAAAATAGATATTCTCTCTGGTTCCCCCAAAGTTTCTCTTGACAAACTACTCTGGGGCCTCTATTGGAGGTTTTACTCTAATATCACACCACAAGAAATCAGGCAGGGTTCACTTCCCCTCTCAACTTTTCTCGTCTCTGGCTTCTCTTTATCAGGGTCTCCTCTCCCTATGCCCAGCTTGCTACAATCACCAATCTACCTTTACTATGTGCCTTTTTTTATGGTATGGGTCTTGCTGGGGATATAGGGGATAGTGATACTCTACCCAATAAACTTCATAAGCAAGTGCCTCTTTCTATGGAATACAGAGTATACTCCACTAATTTAAGCCCCATAGGCAAATGCCTGCTTTAAAACCAGCTGTTAATGCAGCTCTCCAGCTGGGGAATTTTAGCCTTTCCAGTTTACAGTCCAGGACATTAGATATGTCTTCTCTCAGGCATCAGGCCTCTAATACTAAAGCTGCCAGCAGCCTCTGTATCAGTTCTTAACCTTCACAAGTCCAAACAGAAGTTTTAATAACAAGGTTGTTTTTTTTTTTTCTTTACTATGGATCTTCACAAACACAGTTTTCAATTGCAAGACAAACAAACAAATAAAGAAAGAAAGGAAAAACACATCACAGTCTCATTATTCAGGGACCAATCCATTTTTCATTGTAAAAACTGTTCCCATGCTTGGATTCAAAGTCTGCAGTTGCAAGGTTTCCCCACCTCCAGGCGACGGGGTCCTCAGATCATACATTTCTTAAGCACAACAGCACAACTACTGCCCAGCTATTCCTCTTAGAAACAGTAATGTTATGCCAGAGGAAACAAGGCAAAATCAAATGCCCAAAATTTATTTATAATATTGTGTATACAAAAATTGTCAATATATATAATCCAGACATGTATAGGACACTTATGCATATACAAAGTTCTAAAATCTATAATATAACTTATTAGACCCACATTCATACCTCATACACTCCATACATTCATAAAAACATGATACATGTACATATACATTCATATGAGAATATACATCATCTATAATATGAAAAAGACCCATTGACAAGCATTAGAATATTATATTATAGATGATGTATATTCTCATATGAATGTATATGTACATGTATCATGTTTTTATGAATGTATGGAGTGTATGAGGTATGAATGTGGATCTAATAAGTTATATTATAGATTTTAGAACTTTGTATATGCATAAGTGTCCTATACATGTCTGGATTATATATATTGACAATTTTTGTATACACAATATTATAAATAAATTTTGGGCATTTGATTTTGCCTTGTTTCCTCTGGCATAACATTACTGTTTCTAAGATAGACAGAGGTATTGCACGTATGTAATGTACCTGTTCAGCTATTCCTCTTAGGCAGTCCCTTCAATTGACGCATGAACCACTTGAGAATTTCTCTTAAAAATAACAGGAGTTTTCATTTACATGATAAGTCAGTTTCCATCAGACAACTATCCCAAAACAGGTCCACATCTACAGCTTTCCTTTACATGGGCCATTCTCTTTCTGTGTATCCTGAACACTTGACTTAACCCCAGCAAAAACCTGATTCATCTGCAGTTTAAATGCAGAGCTAAGGAAATAATAACCACTCAGAAAAGCTGAAAAACAGAAACTTTCAAAATACTCAAATATCCAGCTGATATATGGAACTCAAGTGTGGCTTGCTTTCTTGCAACCGTCATACATAGCCTCAAGAGTATGATGGCTTATGGTGTCAAGCCCGTGAAACTCTGGGCTTGAATAATCATAGGTTGCTGCAAGTGTATTTAAGAGCAAATACTGTGTGAATACTACTAATATTTGCACATCAGTTTCCACCGGAAGGGCTGGTAATGTATAACATCCTGAAGTGCTCGCTCCAACACTGCAATGTTTCGGAGTATTCGACTCCTTCCTCAGGGAGCTTCAGGGATTGCTCTGGTGTAACTTGTGAGATAATGATTGTGGTCAATAGACAAGCGGTGAAAACCACTGGCTGTACTCGGTGCACCAAAAGTGAAGCAGCCTTGCCGAGGTCTATGCTGCTGAAATGACCTTTTTTTTTTTTTTTTTTCTTGCAACCGTCATACATAGCCTCATAGCCTGGTCATTTCAGCGGCATAGACCTCGGCAAGGCTGCTTCACTTTTGGTGCACCGAGTACAGCCAGTGGTTTTCACCGCTTGTCTATTGACCACAATCATTATCTCACAAGTTACACCAGAGCAATCCCTGAAGCTCCCTGAGGAAGGAGTCGAATACTCCGAAACATTGCAGTGTTGGAGCGAGCACTTCAGGATGTTATACATTACCAGCCCTTCCGGTGGAAACTGATGTGCAAATATTAGTAGTATTCACACAGTATTTGCTCTTAAATACACTTGCAGCAACCTATGATTATTCAAGCCCAGAGTTTCACGGGCTTGACACCATAAGCCATCATACTCTTGAGGCTATGTATGACGGTTGCAAGAAAGCAAGCCACACTTGAGTTCCATATATCAGCTGGATATTTGAGTATTTGAGAGCTAAGGAAATAGGCAGAACGTTTACTCACATACACTTCAAGTGGTTTTCCCCAATATACAACTGCTAATGTAAAGAACATTTTTTACTCCAGTGCAGTTTTCTTAATCCAAAAAGTGCTTTCCTTCATGTAATTCATCAACGATTGCTTGTTAATGTTACACATCTTTATGCTGCTGCTGCACTGCAATGTCCTCCTTTCTGCCTCTCAGAGCACTCAATTCGCAGTTTGTCTAATTCATAAAAGACAATTCCTCTCGCAAGCTAGCAGTGAAATCTTTCAGGGTTCTTTCACAAGCACAAATATAAAAAAAAAAAAGGAATCACTTAGCTTAATGTTGTGTTCTCTGGTAACCTTTGGCGCTGGTTCTTCTGCCTCATCCTGAGAGTCTTCCATCCTGCTCTGCTCCTCTTGAGGGCTGACCACACTTGCCGCCTGCTGTGTCTCTGGATTGTCTGCCAAAAGCTTTCACCTTCATATGGCTAATAACCAATCTGTGTGGGGGTTTAGTGACTCCACCCAGTGCCCACCATTTGTTTGAGGGAGAGGTTAGGGAAAGTGAAATGAGAAAAAAGGGGGGAAGGGGGTCTCCCTTCTTCAGGAGTTGCAAGGGTTAGGGAGGGGACCCCCGGTAGTGGGCTCACTCCCCCCCCCCCTTTTGTTGCCAGAAGGCTTGTGGGTGGCTGTGGGACTAGGGAGGTAAAAGGAGACACTGGCAGCAGGAAAGGGTTGGGAATGGGAACTGGGCTGCAGGACAACCTGTGGCTATTAGTTCTGGGCTCCCCTCCTTTCCCTCCCCCTTTCTTATTAGTCTTTGGTGTCCCCCACCAGGGGGCACCGGAGAACAGAATTTTTTCCTTTCAAAAGCCTAGAAATAAACTTCACTCAGCGCCTTCTTCTCCCAGCTGAGATTCTCAAGGCTACTGAGTAAGGGCTGATGAGAAATGTAGTTCTCAAGTGCAGCCAAGCAGTAGTTTTTTTTAACCTTGTAGGCTATTCAGATTCTAATTAGAGATGTGAATCGGAACCGGAATCGGTTTGGATTCCAAGTTTACGATTCACATGTGTGTTTTTTTTCATCGGGCCCGATTCGCGGTTTTGTTTATTGGCTGTGCCCGAGCCGATAAACAAAAAACCCACCCCAACCCTTTAAAACTAATCCCATAGCTCCCCCACCCTCCCGCCCCCCCCCAAAAAAAACTTTTTTACAGATACCTGGTGGTCCAGTGGGGGTCCCTGGAGCGATCTCCCGCTCCCGGGCCGTCGGCTGCCACTAATCAAAATGGCGCCGATGGCCCTTTGCCCTTGCCATGTGACAGGGTATCCGTGCCATTGGCCGGACCCTGTCACATGGTAGGAACACTGGATGGCACGTGCCATCTTGTGCTCCTACCATGTGACAAGGGCTGACCAATGGCACCGGTAGCCCCTGTGACATAGTAAGGACAAAGGCTATCGGCGCCATTTTGATTACTGGCAGCTGATGGCCCGAGTGCAGGAGATCGCTCCCGGACCCCCACTGGACTACCAGGGGCTTTTGGCAAGTCTTGGGGGACCCTCCTGACCCCACAAGACTTGCCAAAAGTCCAGCGGGGGTCCGGGAGCGACCTCCTGCACTCGGACCTTCGGCTGCCAGTATTCAAAATGGTGCCGATAGCCTTTGCCCTTACTAGTCACAGGGGCTACCGGTGCCATTGGTCATCCCCTGTCACATGGTAGGAGCACAAGATGGCACGGGCCCATCCAGTGCTCCTACCATGTGACAGGGTCCGGCCAATGGCACGGATACCCTGTCACATGGTAAGGGCAAAGGGCCATCAGCGCCATTTTGATTAGTGGCAAGCCGACGGCCCGGGAGCAGGAGATCTCTCCAGGGACCCCCACTGGACCACTAGGTACCTGTAAACGTTTTTTTTGGGGGTCGGGAGGGTGGGGGAAGCTAAGGAATTAGTTTTAAAGGGTCGGGGTGGGTTTAGGGGTTATTTTGTGTTGCCGTTTTTCCCGCCCTCCCCCAAAACGATAAGAGAACCCCCACGATCAATATTGTGGGGTTTTCCTATCGTTTTTGGGGGAGCCCCCAGTTTCTGACGATTTTGAAAATATCGTCTGATATTTTCAATCATCCGAAGCTCGGTTCACATCCCTAATTCTAATCAAATCTTGCCTTCTACTTCTGAGGTACCAATTATTGCGCAGGGACTAAGATAACTATTAGTGAATCATCGCATTTTCATTCAGTTACATCAAGTATGGGGAGTTTTAAACAGCATTCAGATATTCTATTATTTATTTTAACCTTTTCCACCTCATCCTGAGAAGTCAAGAGGAATTGTAATAATTATGCATGTTTTCACCATATTGATAGCATACACAGTCGTTTTATGGCCCTCTTTTAATTCTCTGATAGGTAATAAGGATTTATTTGGATTCAGGGCCTTCAGAATTTTATCAGATCATTAAAATTTGAAAGGTAGATGTTCAAACCCACGCACGAGTGTCCATATGCATGCGGTTGCCGGTGCATGCACATTATCGCGGACATTTTGTAATATGCACACATTGACGCATGCATGTTATAAATCTGCTACCCACCTGCACACGCGCACACGATTTTAGATCGGGTGCACATGTGTACGTGATTACCGAATCGGGCGTATAAGTGTGTGTGTGGGGAGGGATTTTACAACCTGCGTGCATTGCAGTGATGCAATCAGCCCTATTCCCTGTTCCCTCCCAATCCACCCCAGTAAGGGAACGGAATTCCTAAACTCCCCCACCTAGCCTGCCTCCCTTTTCCTCTACTAGCCACAACCCCCTAAAACCATGCTGTCTACTCTAGGTTTTGTTTTTTTTTTTTGTATGTGTGTGTTTTGTTACTTACCCGCAGTCCAGAGCAGCAGCAAGTGTGGGTCCATTATTTAAAGCACGTGCTGAGCCGGATTAGTGCCTGAAAGGCGTTTTGACCCCAGTTCTGCCCAAGTCCAGATCCCGCCTCTGGCCCACCCATTTTTCGAAAAAGCCTTTCTTGTGCATGTCGGTGGAGATATGCGTGTGACTGTGGGCATTTTAAAAATCCTGCGGCGCGCATGCGTCCCATCCATGCACATATCTGTCCATTTCGGCATATGCCGGGCTTTTAAATTCAGCCTTTAATTAAGCCTTATGATGCAAATCAACCCCAACTTCCAGGAAATACCCCAAATAGAGCTCAACTCTTTTGGATTACTAATAACAATGTGGATCTATTGCACAATGAATAAAATACCTTTATGAACAAAGAAAGGATCATTGCCTCTAGAATCCATCTACACACCTGACTTTGAGCTTTCTTATTGTGGATGATTCTAAATAGTGAGGTATAAGAATAACGTTTTTTACAAATTCATGAAAGTATCATTAATTTCTCCTTGGAGTTCTTTAGCGTAATTTTCTGGGTCTTGAAGATGCTAACCCCTTCATATTTGTGGGTCAGATAAATAAACTCTCATCCTGGCCACATATTTAAACTGGCTATTGTGGGACTTTTCTTATGTGTAAAACCTGCTGTTCATCCAATATGTGAATAGATGAAAGGACATTTTAATCTCTAACGCTGACTACATGTTGCATTGAAGTAAACTTGGTGCGTACTCCTTTCATTGGTATCTTGTTTTTCTTTCAGTCAAAAATTGTTGACAAAGAGGGGTTGTGCACCTTTTGGTCAGGAGTTTTCTTTTACCTCTCATGTTACGTGAAAGCTCTTTTATGAACATGACAAGCTCCAAAGATGCAGAAATATTTATTTTTATAATTGATTGGCAACAGTTATAGAAAAAAAGACAGTATAGTACACTTTTAGAGATAATCAAATCAAATCAAATCAAATTCAAACCTCTGCACATGAAATCCATAAACGTTTACTAATACACAACACACTTTAATTAAGCACTGTTGATGGTAAATTAAAGGAATGAGTTTAGAAATCATGCCTCCTACTCCCTTCCCCCAGCCAGTTTGGGCTCCAGGTTGGCTATATCAGTGCTCTTTTCGTCTTTCTTTTTACTTTCTAATTTTTTTATTTCTGTGTTTGTATTGATTGGCAACCAACATTTCCCAATGCAAGGTTTACTTGTTGTAATATGCATTCTCAGAAACTGAAAGATCATTCAGAGGGATCTACACATGGAATTCATACAAGTTACCAACAGATAAACACACTGAATCAGCACTGTTTGATAGCAAGATAATTATTAAAGAAATTAGTTTGTCAATCAGGTTTGCAATTTTAAAGAAAGTGATATGTGATTATAGCTCTTAAGAAATAATGCTCCTCTTGAGACACGACTGCTATGCTCAAGCTGTTTGACAAGCACAACTAGTGCAATATTGTAAGGATATGGTCTCGTGACTTTAGTATTGTTTGTGTTAGTCAGAGTGCCATGTTGCCAGTGTAATATTCTTCGGTTTTACACGCAATTTCCTTGGCTAGTAATCCCGCAGAAGAAGAATTAATGGTCCTAAAAAGAAAATGTAATTTTAAATAATATCAATAAAAAAGGCAATAGATAACCTAATGTTAATGTTAACACAGTGATAAAGGGAATTTAGTAATTGCAAAACCAAGTCCTAAATGAAATACATAATGTCTGATTTAAGTAATTAATAGAAAAATGTAGTTAAGGAAATTCATTAAACATAAAATAATAATCAGTAATGCACTTCATACTTTCAGCATTCTGAGACTGATCAAGTGACATTATATACCACTAGAAACCACTGAAATTTGGTTTTACCTAAAACTCCACTGCCACATTTTTATGCCGTTATATTTTAGGCCAATCAAAATATAGTATATCCTCTCGTGCAAATTATCAAGAATGGAATAGCGATCAGGTAACCAAATTCAAACCGAAGCTATGATCCCAAACAATCCATTAAATTAATAGTGTGGAGTACACAATGTAGTGATTGAAGGCAGACCTCATACCAGGGCATACATTTCACTGCTACTTAGCGTCTAGTATACCGGCAGAATAATCATAGGTCTTACATCAGATTTTTTTTGGATTTTTTCTTTTTATACTTTTTTTTCTTGATTATACTGCTGGTATACTGAGACGCTAAGTAGCAGTGAAAATGTATGCCCTGGTATGAGGTCTGCCTTCAATCACTACATTGTGTACTCACACTATTAATTTAATGGATTGTTTGGGATCATAGCTTTCGGTTGAATTAGGTTATATTTTAGGCTCCATAATTGAAAGAAAACAAATATTTTGGGTACACAAATTGATACCCTGTATTAAGTACAGACAATATTTCTGCATTTTGTCTATTTATTTCAAAGTTTTGGTGGTACAATCTGTGATAGCCACCTAGGAATGGCTAACACCCTAGAACTGCCGCTGGCACATAAATACATGATTTTGTGTTAGGCCTTATATATGAAAGAAAACATAATTGTATATCTATGATAATCTAATTCTTATCTTTCTTCATATTTTAACAGTCTTGTTGCAGGTATTTGATGACATTTTTTCACACACCAAAATACAGTTTCATTAGAACCACTGTAAACATATTTTATGAAATTGACAAGTATAAAGGCCTCACATAATCTGTGTACATAATTGCAGCAGGTTGAAATGCTGAGAATTTTCATCATTTATGATTGTCAGTATTGTACATTTCATAATGTTATTTAAGTTGGGCCTAAATGTAGAGTGTGAAATAAAGTACATATATACCTAACTTGCTCTAATCAGGCTCAAAGAGATGCAATCTGCAAATTATTGCACAAGAAAGAAGTTCTCTTAGTGGGAAGCAAAAACTTCTTTGATGAAACACTGAGCAAATTCTAAAGATTGATTGACTTGAATAGCCGTCAGTCTGAAGACTAATGCAACCATCTCAAACAATACAAAGAGATAATGATTGACATATTTACAACTTTAGTCAACATCAAGAGCATCAATAACCAAGAAAACAGATACAGAAAAAACATTTCAAATCTTTACCAACATTTCTCACCTCTGACTGATCACATGTTCCCCTTCTCTCCTCCTTACTGTTGTGTCCGTCGGTCTCAGATGGCTTCGACCTCTGTGCCACACCTTTTTCCCTTCTCTCTCTGCTAGCCTTTGGAGGATGGTTGCTGCTGCATCATCTTGGCCACTCTCTCCGGCGTCCCCGGAACAGCTACGGCGACGGTGATTGCCATGTTTCTCCTGAGGGCCTCCTAGGGTGCGTGTGCGCATGCCACCCATGTCTTAATCTACGTCATGGCAGGAACCTCGGAGGCGACTCCTCCGAGTGACGTCACATTATCCGGGTATTTAGCCTACACTATGTTTGCTAAACAATCTGAGTTAGCAAGGATTGCAATGCCTCCGGTCTAAGCTGCTCTGCCGCTTCCTGCTGCCACTGGAAGTTCTCTCTGCCCTCCAGGGCCATTCATCTCTAACCTGGGTACCCTCTCCTCGGGGGCCCTTTGCTTTCTTTCAGGTGCCTATCTGGGATTACTGGGTACTCACTTCTGAGGGCCAGCTCTCCCTGCCTTGGTGCTTGCAACCATCTACTTCTGCCTACAAGATCTTCTACATATACAGCTATCCATTCTGTGAGTAACATAACCATCTCTGCTTCTATCATCCTCCAGCTTTCAGCACTGCGAGTCTACATCCGGGACTCTCTCCTCTACCCAGCGCTATCTACATTCACTGAAGTGTGAGATGGGTCTCCTCTGCCAAGGTCCCTGGACTACTCTATTGGATTACCTCACTGCTGCCATCTCCTGGGCAGTACCATCAAGCTGTACAATAAACACATATTCTCTGTGTCTGCATGTATTGAGTCTAGCCCAGTACTGCGGTTCCCCATGGGGCTCCTCCCCATGGGAGTGGTCATTTTCTGCAGTACCCAAGAATCCACTCAAATACCTCAAAACCATAACAGATTGCTAACTTCATTGATTCGGCTCAGCTCACCGCTTTGCAGGCCATTCTGGGGCCTGGCCCAGCGAATCTCCGAACAACAGAATTCGTTGGATGGCCTGACTGTGGCCTTTAACCAGTTACACACAAGACGAATACTTTGTCTTCTGCAGGTAAAGAAGTTCCACCGTCCAAAGTGTCGGTCAAGAGTACAGTGCCTCTATCTGCTCCAACACGCTTCTCGGGTGATGGTGTGTAAATGTAGAGGATTATCAATCAATGTTGCATGCACTTTTCTCTGCAACCTAACCATTTTCCTACAGCATTTTCCAAGACCACCTATATCCTGTAGTATCTGGATGGAAGAGCGTTGGCTTGGGGCTACCTGGTGTGGAAAGCGAAATGACCCTATCCTGAATGATCTTACCGGGTTCCTTGAACTGTTCAATCAGTATTCGATGACCCTGCCCGGTATACTACAGCAGGATCCTCCTTGGTTCATCTGAAACAAGGTAATAAACCTTCACCAGACTTTGCCATAGAATTCAAGACATTCACGTCAGAATTACATTGGGACCCTAGGTGCTTGAAGACTCTCTCTTTTTGAAGGCCTGAACTCCCGCTTGAAGGATGAGCTGGCGGCTCGAGAAGATGCCTCAGACCTTAGCAGATCTAATGAATTTGGCAACAAGGATTGATCGCCGACTCCGTGACAAGGTCCAAGAGGTCAAGAGCCCCAGAAGACCACCTCAGGGAGAGACACGAGTTAAGTCTGTACCCAAGCCTATACCTCCAGGTTCTGTCGCTGGCAAAGAAGAACCAATGCAACTGGGCCGCAGTCACTTGACCTCTAAAGAGAGACGAGCTCAAAAGAGATTGGGACTATGCATGTCTTGTGGACAAGCTGGCCATGCCTTTCAAACATGCCCTATATGTCCAGGAAACTAGCAGACCTAAGTCCTGTGGGAGGACTCTTCTAGGTCTAACTGCACTCTCTCTTCCACTCTCTCTTCCAGTAACTTTAATCTGCGGACCTCTAGAATTCCAGACCCTTGCTTTAGTGGACTCTGGGGCAGGGGAAACTTCATTCTGAGGTGTCTAGTGGAACCTTTGTGGATCCCCACCATTACCATGACGCCTCCCCTACTCCTATCCTCTATTCATGGAGATCCCTTACCGGGTGAAGTAACCCTGCTTACAGAACCAGTAAGCTTACGCACTGGTGCTCTTCATACAGAGACTATTTCCTTCTTTGTGCTAGAGAGGGCCATGCAACCCATTGGAACTTGGGTTACCGTGGCTGCAGAATCATATGCCACAATTCAACTGGGCCACTCTGGAGCTTTCACATGGGGTCCAGATTGCCATGGCAAATGCCTGATGGAAGTTTCTCCTATACCATGCATGCCAACTACCCCGTTGATGCCTGGGTTGCCGCCTCAATATGCATCTTTTCAAGATGTGTTTTCCAAAAAAGCTGCTGATGTATTACTTCCACACAAATCCTATGACTGCACCATCAACTTGAAGCCTAATATAGAACTATCCAAAGGAAAGGGTTACCCCCTCTCTGTTGTAGAGAACAAAGCGATGTCAGAATACATCCATTCTGGCATTCTGGCGTCTATGTTCACATAGACGCCAGAATGAGGACATGGCGTGAAGTTCGGAAATGTTACTGATGTGGAATTTACAATGCACTTCTCAAAAGCATTATTTAAGTATACCTCTTAGTCCCTGAAGCAGCAATCACTGCGAAACGTACGTGGACATCTGTGATTCGGCGTGGCGGCGCTCAGCCTAGACTTGTGCGGCAGCACCGCGGCGCTCGCTAGTAAACAACGAACGGGGGACACCCGTGCGCAAAGTGGTACACCGAAGAACAGCGCGGCAGCGCTTAGTCTTGGAAGAACAAGAAGGCAAGTGATTCACCTTTGAAATGCTTTAAAACGCCAACAGAGGCATTAAGCAGGACTGTTTTTGAAGCAGTAAGCGTATCACTGTATATGTGAGTAGAAGTATCCGAGCAGGATTTGCATGAAAGTAAAAATTCCTCCACACACTAATTTGAAAAAAAGTTCAAAAAAAGCAAAAAAAGCAAAAAGACTGCTTACATTCAAAAACTTTTACAGGGACCGATGATTATAAAGATGACCCAATGTGACTGAAAATACAGGCATCAAATGCATGCATGTATGTCACGGGTGGTATGATGGTCCATAATAATTGCAGTAAATGAATTATGAAAAAAACACACACATTAATTTTGAATATTATTCATACAACGTGTTGATAGCAGATTTCAATTACCCCAATATTGACTGGGTAAATGTAACATCAGGACTTGCTAGAGACATAAAGTTCCTGGATGTAATAAATGATTGCTTCATGGAACAATTGGTTCAGGAACCAACAAGAGAGGAGAGGGAGCTATTTTTTAGATTTAATTCTTAGTGGAACCCCAAGATTTGGTTGAGAGAAGTAACGGTGGTGGGGCCACTTGGGAACAGTGATCATAACATGATCAAATTTAAAACTAATAACTGGAAGGGGACAATAAGTAAATCTGCAGCTCTAACACTAAATTTTAAAAGGGAAACATTTGATAAAATTGAGGGAAAATAGTTAGAAAAAAACTGAAAGGTGCAGCTGCAAAGGTTAAAGGTGTTCAACAGGCTTGGATATTGTTTAAAAATACAATCAGAGGCGCAGTCCATATGTATTCCATGCATTAAGAAAGGTGGAAGGAAGGCAAAACGATTACCGTCATGGTTAAAGGTTGAGGTGAAAGAGACTATTTTAGCCAAAAAAACATCCTTCAAAAATTGGAAGAAGGATCCATCTGAAGAAAATAGGATAAAACATAAACATTGTCAAGGTAAGTGTAAAACATTGATAAGACAGGCGAAGAGAGAATTTGAAATTAAGTTGGCCATAGAGGCAAAAACTCATTAATAAAAACTTTTTAAAATATATCCAAAGCAAGAAACCTGTGAGGGAGTCGGTTGGACCATTAGATGACAGAGGGGTTAAAGGGGCTCTTAGGGAAGATAAGGCCATTGCAGAAAGACTAAATGAATTCTTTGCCTTCGTGTTAACTAATGAGGATGTTGGGGAGATAACCAGTTCCTGTGATGGTTTTCAGGGGTGATGAGTCAACAAACTGAATGAAATCACTGTGAACCTGGAAGATGTAGTAGGCCAGATTGACAAACTAAAGAGTAGCAAATCACCTGGACCAGATGGTATGCATCCTAGGGTTCTGAAGGAACTCAAAAATGAAATTTCTGATCTATTAGTTACATTTTGTAACCTATCATCCTTTGTACCTGAAGACTGGAGGGTGGCCAATGTAACCTCAATATTTAAAAAAGGCTCCAGGGGGTGATCCGGGTAACTATAGACCAGTGAGCCTGACTTCAGTGCCAGGAAAAATACTGGAAACAATTCTCAAGATCAAAATCGTAGAGCATAAAGAAAGACATGATTTAATGGGACCACAGTCAACATGGGTTTACCCAAGGGAAGTCTTGCCTAACAAATCTGCTTCCTTTTTTTGAAGGGGTTAATAAACATGTCGATAAAGGTGAACCGGTTAGATGTAGTGTATTTGGATTTTCAGAAGGCGTTGACAAAGTTCCCATATGAGAGGCTTCTACGAAAACTAAAAAGTCATGGGATAGGAGGCGATTGTCCTTTCGTGGATTACAAACTGGTTTAAAAGACAGGAAACAGAGAGTAGGATTAAATGGTCAATTTTCTCAGTGGAAAAGGGTAAACAGTGGAGTGCCTCAGGGATCTGTACTTGGACCGGTGCTTTTCAATATATATATAAATGATCTGGAAAGGAATATGACGAGTGAGGTTATCAAATTTGCGGATGATACAAAATTATTCAGATTAGTTAAATCACAAGCAGACTGTGATACATTACAGGAGGACCTTGCAAGACTGGAAGATTGGGCATCCAAATGGCAGATGAAATTTAATGTGGACAAGTGCAAGGTGTTGCATATAGGGAAAAATAACCCTTGCTGTAGTTACACGATGTTAGGTTCCATATTAGGAGCTACCACCTAGGAAAAAGATCTAGGCATCATAGTGGATAATACTTTAAAATCGTCAGCTCAGTGTGCTGCAGCAGTCAAAAAAGCAAATAGAATGTTAGGAATTATTAGGAAGGGAATGGTTAATAGAACGGAAAATGTCATAATGCCTCTGTATCACTCCAAGGTGAGACTGCACCTTGAATACTGTGTTACAATTCTGGTCGCCGCATCTCAAAAATGATATAGTTGCAATGGAGAAGTACAGAGAAGGGCAACCCAAAATGATAAAGGGGATGGAACAGCTCCCCTATGAGGAA
The DNA here is from genome assembly GCF_901001135.1 of Rhinatrema bivittatum. Taxonomy (NCBI): domain Eukaryota; kingdom Metazoa; phylum Chordata; class Amphibia; order Gymnophiona; family Rhinatrematidae; genus Rhinatrema; species Rhinatrema bivittatum. The sequence goes on from NC_042623.1 coordinate 55,781,666, forward strand.
AGGCTGAAGAGGTTAGGGCTGTTTCAGCTTGGAGAAGAGACGGCTGAAGGGGGATATGATAGAGGTCTTAAGATCATGAGAGGTCTTGAACGAGTAGATGTGAATCGGTTTATTTACACTTTCGAATAATAGAAGGACCAGGGGCATTCGATGAGTTAGCAAATAGCACATTTAAGATTAATCGGGAGAAATTCTTTTCACTCAAAGCACAATAAAGCTCTAGAATTTGTTGCCAGAGGATGTGGTTAGTGCAGTTAGTGTAGCTGGGTTCAAAAAGGGTTTGGATAATTTCTTGGAGGAGAAGTCCATTAATGGCTATAATCATTATACTTAGGGAATAGCCACTGCTATTAATTGCATCAGTAGCATGGGTTTCTTCTTAGTGTTTGGGTAATTGCCAGGTTCTTGTGGCCTGGTTTTGGCCTCTGTTGGAAACAGGATGCTGGGCAAGATGGACCCTTGGTCTGACCCAGCATGGCAATTTCTTATGTTCTTAAGTTTCTTGCAGGCGCAGGCTTTTTTTTTTTATTTTTTTTTATTCTTTATTTCTCAATTTTCAAAAAAATACAATAACAACATTATTGTACTGCAAAATAGCTTGGTTTGGTTCTAAAGACTAGCTTCAGATAAGTTTAATACTACAATCCAAACATAATATCTATAATCTCCCAAACATATCAATCAACTTGGAGGGTTTTTAGTTTCTGCATATTTGGGAGACTCCTAAGGCAATAAGTTTTATCTGACAACATCAAGCACAGATCTATACTTATTTTCTAATTCAAACTGGATACCGGGGAAGAGGGTAGGCAATCTAATTTGATCCAGGAAATTTTTTAGTTGGTCGGAAGTGATAATATATACATGTCTTCTTGTCTTCTTAACATACATTTACAGGGAAAATGCAATATAAATGAAAATCCCAATGATATCACTTCCTGGCGGTATGCTAGAAAAGCTTTCTGCCGTAATTGCGTAGAGGACGCCAAATCAGGAAATTTTTTTACTGGTTTATCTAAGAAGATAATTGGATGTCCGGAGGGGGGGGGGGGCGCCGATGCCCGATAAATAAAACCCCACCCTGACCCTTTACAAATTACCCCTTTGCTTGCTCCCCACCCTACCGACCCCTCCCCCCCCAAAACCTTTTACATGTACCTGTTGGTCTAGCGGGGTGTCCGGGAGGCCCATCCCTTCAATCGTGCTGGTGCCGGTGCCGGAGGTTTCAAAATGGTGCCGATCGCCTTTGCCCTCACTTTGTCACAGGGAGCGACCGTCGCTCCCTGTGACAAAGGGTCGGGGTGGGTTTTTTTTTTATCGGGCCATCGGCGCCATTTTTATCAATGGTAGCCAAAATGGCGCCAATGGCCCGAGAGCGGGAGATCGCGCCGGGACCCCCCCCCACTGGACCACCAGGTAACTTAACATTTTGGGGGGGGTTCGGGAGGGTGGGAGAGCAAAGGGTCATTTGTAAAGGGTCGGGGTGGGGTTTTTTTTATCTGCTCAGGCCTCACTAAAAGATTTTGAAACCCTCCAGCACCGGCACCGGCATGATTGACAGGGATGGCTCCCGGACCCCCCGCTAGACCACCAGGTATAATGTAAAAGGTTTTTTTTTGGGGGGGGGTCGGGAGGGTGGGAGAAGCAAAGGGGTAATTGTAAAGGGTCAGGGTGGGTTTTTCTTTATCGGGCCATCGCGCCATTTTTATCAGTGGTAGGCAAAATGGCGCCGATGGCCCGAGAGCGGGAGATCGCGCCAGGACACCCACCCACCCAATTGGACCACCAGGTAATTTAACATTTGGGGGGGGGGTTCGGAGGGTGGGGGGAGGGTAAGAAAAATGGTTGTAAAGGGTCGGGGTGGGTTTTAGGGGGTTGTTTTGGTGTGCCGGTTTCCCGCCCTCCCCCCAAATAATTCCCGTGCCCTATTTAACGAACAATACAAATGCCCATGACGATAAATTCAGGGGCATTTGTATTGTATCGTGCACTCTAAAAATTTAGAACGATTTTAAAATTATCTGACGATAATTTTAATCGTTCAAAAATGATTCACATCCCTAATGTGTAGTACCAAAGAACCTCATGATTTCTAGAGGGGGTCTCAATGAGAACCCTTCATCCCCACCAGTCTCCCACCTGATGGGAGACTATCTATCTTATTCCCATCAGTCTCTCTTTCTTGGTCCTCAGACTTGGTCCCTGGCAGATTCTCTCGCTCCCACATCCTGTTACCAACAGTCTCGTTCTTACCTCCCCATCCGTGTCCCTGCTAGTGTCTCTCTTTTTTTTTCAACCTGTTGCCACAGTGTGTTTCAATCCCATCCTGTTCCACCACTTTCTCTGTCCTGCAGCCTGTTTCATAAATTTCTCTTCCAATTCTACACTGGCCCCTCTGTCTCAGTTCCTCACCTGTCCCTATTCACACTCTAACTCCACCAGTCTCTCTTTCAGTCCCTCCATCCTGTACCTACCAGTCGCTCTCAATCCAAAATCCAAATACATACATAAATCCTCCTATCCTGTCCTCTCTCTCTCCACAGCCCCAGCATTGGACCCCAACCCCAATAGCAATGTTGGGGATTAGTGTCCCAACATAATATTACCTGTCCACCCCTTGTGCTATTTGGCCTATCACCCTTTTCCCCTCTGCTCCATGCTTCTCTCTCCTCTCTGCCTCCCAGTGTCCTCTCTCCCCTACTCTATGTAAAGAACCAGTACCCCATTCTCTGCCTCTCTTTTTCTCTCTTTGCCTGCCCCTACCCTTTTTTTCCTCTCTGCATCCCCTCCATTTCCTCTCCCTGGCTGTATCTCCTACATCCTTGACTATTACCCCTTCTGGATCTCACACACACCCCTTCCGTATCATATTATGTTTTTCTGTCACTCACACTCGTCTTCTTTCCAGTCACACCGCTGACTCTCACTCATACCCTCCACCCCATTATACCTTTGATTCTCATTTCTTCTCTCCCCCATCACAACTTCTGGCTTTCTTCTTATCCTCCCTCTCCCCCTTCATTAAATATGGCTTCTTTCTGTCACCAATCCTCATCAACACCATCCTGCCTCAGCTGCTTCTGGCTCTATCACTCTCACTCTCATTGTCTCCTAATTAACCTCTGTCTCTCTCGCTCGCTCAACATTTCTTAATTACCACCTCTGCCCCACTCTCAACCTGACACCCATTTTGGCTCTTTCACTCCCCTATCACCACTTCTGACTTACTTTACCTTACACACTCCCATTCTGTCTTTCTTTACCTCTCCAATGTCTGTCCCCCAGTTCTTTGAAACCCCCTTCTAACCCCATGCCTGCCATTCTCATTTACCCTTGACTCCCCCCCATGCTACTTCACTTATTGTCCCCCTTCAGACATGGCTCTCATGCAGCCCCTTATCCAAGCCCTCTCTCCATACCTCTTTTTCTTTATCCTAGCCTGGTCCCCTGACAAATGATGCAGAATATAAGTCAGCATGGACTTTGTAAACTTATTCCTTCCTAGACAGTCAATTTGCATTGCTGGCTTCAGGGAGATGGGGAGGAAGTTGACATTCACTCCCTTCCTAACCTCCTCTATGGTATTTAGCTCCTCCTTGTGTTGTTCTCCAGCAATCAGCATTCTCCTCACCTCTTCCCAAAATGTATCTCCCTCTTCACCTTTCTCAACATTCACTCTTTTCCAAATCACTTGCCTCAGTTTTGTTCAACCTTCACTTCCCCAAGCATTTGCCTTTTTGCACAAACTCTTCCTTCAAGCACTCGCATCCTTTATCTTCCCCATAATTTGACAAACAACCTCATGAGAGACCCTTGAGGAAATTAAAAAAGTCATGGGGATAGGATGCAATGTTCTATTGTGGATTGTGAACTGGGTTAAAATATAGAAAACAGAGAAGTAGGGGTAAATGGTCAATTTTCTCAGTGGTAAAAAGTAAATAGTGGAGTGCCCCAGGGATATGTGATGGGTCTGTGCTTTTTAACATATTTATAAATGACCTAAAAATGGAAACAATGAGTGAAGTGATCACATTTCCTGATAATACAAAATTATTCAATGTTATTAAATCACAAGAGGATTGTGAGAAATTACAGGAGGACCTTGTAATACTAGAAGATTGGACATCCAAATGGTAGATGTGGGAAAAGTGCAATGTGATACATGTAGGGAAGATCAACCCAAATTATAGCTATATAATACAAGATTCCACCTTGGGAGTCATCACTCAGGAAAAGGATCTAGACGGTTTTGTGAATAATATGTTGAAATGATTTTGCTCAGTATGTGGTGGACACCAAGAAAACAAATAGAATACTAGGAATTATAGGAAAGAAATGGAGAATAAAACAAAAGGGTGTCATAATGCCTCTGTATCACTCTATTTTGAGATCACATCTTGCAATTATATGCAATTCTGGTCACCGCATCTCAAAACAGATATAGTGAAATTAGAAAAGGTACAGAAAAGTGTTATCAAAATGATAAAGGGTATGGATATGGTATGAGGATGGGCTAAATAAATTAGGGTTATTCATCTTGGAGAAGAGACTGCTGAGGAGAGATATGACAGATATCTATAAAATAATGAGAGGAATGGAATGGGGTAATGCAAATCAGTTGTTTACTCTTACGAAATGTATAAAAACTAGGGGGCATTCAATGAAGTTAGTAGGTAACACATTAACACAAATTGAGAAAATAATTTACACTTAACACATACTTAAACTCTGGAATCATTCCAGAGGATATGGTAACAGCTATTAGTATAGCTGCGCTTAAAAAAGGTTTGGATAAATTCCTGGGAAAAAGTCCTTAAACCATTATTAAGGTGGACTCTGGAAATCCACTGCTATTCCTGGGATAAGAAGCATAGAATCTATCAATCTTTTGGGATCCTGCCAGGTACTTGTGACCTGGATTGGCCACGGTTGGGAAACAGAATACTGGGCTTGATGGACCTTAGGTCTGACCCAGTATGGCAAATCTTATGTTCTTATTTCCCCCTTACCCACAAGGATTCACTTCTTTTTCTCACTACTAACCATTCTGGCCTGACTAAAGCTCTGGATGATTCCCTCCTCTCCTATACTGTTAGCTGAATCCTAAGTCCTGAGAACAAAGTGATCTGCTGGGCTTGGGGGCAGTTTTACTCCATCCTCTCCCTTCCTGACAGAAGATCAGGAGCAGAGCCCTCTAGTGCTGGTAGCAGGTGGGGTAGGAGTGGACAGGATGGGGAGAGCTGGAACAGAATCTAGTCTTGCCCCCCTCTATGCCATCCTCTACTGCAATGTTTCCCAACCCTCTCCTGGAGGACACCTATCCAGTCAGGTTTTCAGGATTGCCATAATGAATATGCATGAGATACACTGGTTCTCCATTGTATGCAAATGTATCTCATACAAATTCATTTTGGATATTTGAAAATCAAACTACAGGCCGATACAGTAAGGAGCGGTAGGAAGAAGCTGCGTTAGTGCCGGGCGCACCTGCGTTTGCCGCAGGCACAGTCCTGCTCACCTAACGCTCGATACTGTATTTAAATAGCTTGCAAATGCAAGCCGCGTCCAAGAAGCGTCTGTGACGCGTTAGGCCCTGCGCAACCCATTTTTACTGTATAGGCGCTTAATACAGCGCCTATACAGTATCCTGGGTACACTGGTACCTGTCATTTCAAAATGTCATTTCAAATGACATTGAAATGACAGGCACCAGGATGTGGATCCCAACTTTAAACCCATGAAACTTACTTTTTGTTGCTTTCAGCCCCTTCCCTTCTCTGCTGTCCTCAGGAGGGGGCAGCCGGTGGCGAAAGCAGCTTGCAGCGGTCCCCCCCGCGCAGGTCCCCGGTTCTCCTGGCTCAGCCCTCATCTGAAGATTATGAAGTCAGGTAAGAGCCCACTGTTCTGTGCCCTCTCCAGTCACCGTGCGCGAGCGGAGCGAAGCGAAGCGTACTTTCATTGGCTTGAGCGCCGTCAATTTGGGCGCTCAAACAATGAAAGCACATTGGACGGGCGTACGTGACGCACACTGTGATGTCACGCCCGCCCGTCCATGTGCTTTCATTGGCTTGAGCGCCGTCAATTTGGCCTATCTTTGTCTTGTAGCCTCTAGGCCTTCTTGCTTCCTGCTTCTTGCCTTGTGGCCTATCTAGTCCTTACCTTGCCTCATGACCTCTGGGTCTATGGCCTAATGACCTACAGGCCTCCAGCTTTGTTGGTTCTTTGTTCCTTGCTCTGTGTAGTCTTGCCTTGTCATTGTTTAGTCCTGTCCAGATCTGTCCTTGTCCTGCCCTGCCTAGTCCTGTTGGTTCCAGTATCCTGTTCACAGATCCCAGTCTATTCCAGTATCCTGTCCACAGCTCCTTCCATTTCAGTTCCTGCTTAGTGATCTGTCCAGTCTCCTGCCTTGCTTGTATCTCTCCCTGGCTGTGCACACTATCTTGCTTTGTATCTGTCTATTGCAGCCTTAGTTCTTGTTCCGTGTCCAGATCAGTATCCAGTCCAACTCTGCTCCAGACTTGCCCTTGTCCAGCTCCTGTTCCAAATCTTGCCTCATACTGCCTGTACCAAACCTTGCCAAGCTCTATCTGCATTCCTTGTTCAAGCCCTGCCTGCCTGTACATCATCTCCAGGCTTCCAGCCACTGTCTATATCCAGCCTTGTTTTATAGTACTGACTCACCATGATGTACTGCCACCACAGAAATCAATTGGCCACCAGAACTCAAGGGCTCAACCTGTGGGGGGGGGGGGGGGGGGAAGGCTAGCTAGGCAGAGGACTGACTCTAGTTCTGCCCTGCATACTACCTTGCAGTCCTGTACAGATCCTGGGGTAGAGTACCCCAAATCTGCCTAGCCACCCCTTGTCAAATAGCCTCTCTTTTCCGTCAATAAGCAGGCTGATAGGAAATAGAATACATTCTGAAAACTTAATTAATTTATTTATTTATTTTAATTTTTATATACCGACTTCTTGCATTAAATGCAAATCAGGCCGGTTACATTGCAAACTGAACAAGCAGGAAATATAATTCCTTAGTCGGATACATAGAACATCTAGAATTAAAATGTAAAAGCAAACTTTTTTAGACAGCTTAATAGAGGTTAATTAAATAACAAACATAACTAAACTTATTTTACACAAAGCACGAAAGTTAGCACGAAGGGGAGCACAAAGGGGAAAGCCCCTTTGTCGCGCCCCTTCGGCGCGCGACGCCCGATGGAACGGCGTCTTTTACCGGCTCTGCCGTTAGCATGATGATGTCATTTGTGGGCGGGTCTCATTCTCTCTGAGGACTCCCTCCATTGTCAGTTTCAGTTTCATGGCGATTCTTTTTCATTTTTTTTATGTTTGTTTCAGCCCGGGATTGTCTCTCAGGGCACCCGATGCTAGTGGGCTGCCCCTCACCCTCGCTGCCCAATGGAACCACTATTATTATACCCATCTGAATTTCGAATGCAATAAATAATGAAGTAATCCCTCCACAAAGTATATGTAAAGGAGCTTTATCAGAGGAAATTCTGGGGAAGATTACTTTCAAACCAGATGTTACAATTTGAAATAGAGTAATAACAGATTTCTCTCTATTTAGCCTCTTGTTCTAGAGTCACACTCTCTTGGGGATGTGTATCCAAAAATACCCGTAACTGAGATACTTCAAAGAAAATAAATTTCTGTTGCTGAAACAATATTTCACACTTACAGGGGAATTATAACAACATATTCCCCCCTTTCGCTTCTGGTCTTGAGCCGAGAAACGTTTTCCTTCTTTCTTGGGACTGTTTAGATAATCAGGATATATCCATCTTCTGGCTCCATGAAAAAGAAGCATTCTATTTTTCATATATGACTTAAAGACAGCATCTCTGTCAATAGCAATATGAAAAGGACACATGCAATATAGATCATGTAGTGATAACAGTATCTACCGTTGATTCAATAACCCCTGTTAGATCTAAGGAATTTTGGCCTTCACTATTAACTTTGTATAGATGGTTTTTTAGGATTTACATAATAAATCTTTGAAATAGTAGGCTAGTAGACTGAGGCATTTTTAAAATTTCTAGCAAGTACTCTTTAAAACATGTCATATGGAGAGATCAAATCAACTTTTGGGAAGTTCATATTCTAAGATTTAGATATTTAAAAGAATTCTCCAAAACTTCCAGTTTCCTATCATAGGTTATCTCCGCACGAGCAAACTTCTGCTGCCATACTTCCAAATTAGCAAGTCTACCTCTCTGTTTGTTTAGCTTTTACATCAGTGTTTGACATAAATACTTCAATATTCCTAAATTTTTGGTTTGAATCCATTGTTATCTTTGTGAGATTTACCACAGATAATTCCAAAGCTTTTATTGCATTCCCAAAGTGTGTCCATCGTTATTTCAGCAGGTTTTTTCTAGATGCAATAAAAAAACTCTCAGGTATTTCTGGGTCCATTTTCCCCAGTGTGTCTAAAGGTCCTTCTCCTTTCTCTTGAGAATCATTTAATACCTTTAAAAAATCAGATGTAATATTTTATTTATTTATTTATTTAACATTTTTCTATACCGAACTTCATGACAAGCTTCATATCAGGCCGGTTTTACATCAAACTTAGGGGTTAACTTAACAAAAAACCATATAAACAAGAAGGCCGAAGCGCAGATACAAATAACAGGGAGAATGAACTTGGAGGCTAGAGTAGCCAGGAAATAAAGGACAGAAAAAACTGGAGAATGAACATGAATGAATATGCAATTACTGGGTTGGACATTTAGTCTATTGAGCTAAATGAAAGCACTGTTGCGATGTTATGCTTGAGGGTAGGCTTGGACAAAAAGCCAAGTCTTGAGTTTTTTCCGGAAGGTAGTCAGGCAGGGTTCCAGTCTTAGATCAGTCGGCAGGCTGTTCCAGATGATGGGGCCAGCTGTGGAAAGTGCCCGTTCTCTCGTGGAGGTTAGTTGAGTGGATTTAGTTGGGGGAACTTGAAGGGTTCCTTTATGTGCCGCTCTGATGGGTCTTGCAGGTGTATAATTTGAGTGGTAACTGAAGGGTCTAAAGGAAGTTGGTTGTGTATGGATTTGTGGATAATGGTGAGTGCTTTATGTCTTCCTTATTTCTGTCCTCAGCCTCCGTCTGGCTTCATGCACTTGTCGCTCCCAAATGGCAGGTCTGGAAGGGCTACCGAGTGGCCGGAGGGCTACTCTTGAGACCAGCAGTGCGTTGCTGGGTCTCACCGGTGCGTGTAGGTCCAGTGGAGGGCTGAGCCTGCCTTACTCCAGTTCCTGATGTTCCAAGCCTTGATCCTGTTCCAGCCTTGTTCCAGTTCTAGCCCGTGCCTGAACACTCTCACCTCCCACGATGTGTGTCTTGGGGCTCCAAGGGTTCACAATCTTTCTGAGCAAGTGACTGCACCTCCATGCTCACCCTCAATATAGTGCCACTCCTCCAACAATTTCAACTTCCCTTTATATTGATACATTGATTTCTTATTTCTGGCTTAAATTTTCTTGTGTTTTGAGCCTCGGATTTACTTTTGTTCGCGCACCAGGCGTGAATAAAAGTACGCCGGATTTTATAAGATAAGTGTGTAGCCGCGCATATCTTATAAAATCCAGGGTCGGCGCACCAAGGGGGTGCACATTTGTGCAACTTGCGCGCGTCGAGCCCTGCGCGCGCTACCCATTCCCTCCGAGGCCGCTCCAAAATCGGAGGGAACAGAATGGAGGGAACTTCCTTTGGCCTCCTCCCGCCTTACCCTCCCTTCCCCTACCTAACCCACCCCCCCAGCCCTATCTACACTCCCCCCCACCTTTGTTGACAAAGTTACACCTGCTCGAGACAGGTGTAACTTTGCGCGCACCGGGCCAGCTGCCACGGCCACGCCCCCGGAACGCCCCTGGGCCGAAACCATGCCCGTGGCGCCGCCTCGGATGAAGCGCTGGCTGCATCACGCTCCCAACATGCCCCTGATGACGCGCGGATCGAGACACCCCCCCGACACCCCCCCCCCCCGGAAAGCCCTGGGACATACGCACATCCCGTGGCTTGCGCACGCCACCGAGCCTATGCAAAATAGGCTCGGCGCGTGCAGGGCAGATTTCCTTAGGTTACGTGCGTATGTTACGCATGTAGCCTTTGAAAATCTACCCCTCTGTGTCTTTGTAATATGCAAGAGTATTTTATTGCTATAACTATACTATCCTGAGTCCAAAACAATTGGCTCAATAGCTATATCTGGGAATAAATTACTCAGTAGAATCTATAAGGGTAGAAATCCCATGTGTGCTGGGAAAGAGTGTAGAGATAGGAGTCTACTACCGTCCACCTGGCCAAAATGGTCAGACAGATGTTGAAATGCTAAGAGAAATCAGGGCAGCTTATCAATTTGTGAGTGCAGTAATAATTGAAGATTTCAATTACCCCAATTGTTATGACTGCCGGTCGCAGATGGCTGCGACCACGTCTACTCACATCCTGCAGCTTCCTGCTTCCCTCTCCGGGCCTACTCACGGTGAGGTCTAGTTTCTGCTTCCACAAACCCCATGGTTCCTCATGCGGTCACCCACGCCAACTCCGGGCTTCCTATGTGCTTACATGCGTCACCAGGCCCTCTTTTGAAGCTGCTATGGTGGGAACCTTGGGGATCTCTCTGATTGATGATGTAATGGGATCTGGGTTCTTAAGCTCCGCCATCACCCCCAGCTATCTGACTTGGCAACGAGTTCCATTGCTACTCTACGAGCTCCTGTCTCCATTGGACTTGTGGTGACATTACCGGACCCTACTTGGACTCTGGACCCTGGCTGGTACCCACTCCTTGGGGGCCTGCATGCGCTCTCTACAGAGACCTGGTCTCCCGCCCTCCACCGCTACTCAGGCTGGCCCTGTGCCTTCCAAAAGTCCTATTCTGCTGGCTCCCTACTCCTCGGGGATGCCTCTGGGATCACCATCACCACTTTGGAGTTCTATCTCCATGCTCTCCTGCTCCTTGGGGCAGTGCCTACGTTCTACACTTGGGACTGTCAGTGCTTCCCCGCTCTTTGGGGCAATGTCTAAGTATGACACCAGAGACTGTTGTGAGCTCCGCTCCTCGGGACAGTACCCTTGTTCAACCACCGGTGACTGCCAGTACTTCCCGCTCCTCAGGCTTGTCTACATCATCACCTGGAGACCTGGCTCAGGCTTCCCCACTCCACATTTATTTTATTTATTTTATTTATACGTTTTTATATACCGAAGTATTGGCGGGGGCCTTCACTCCGGTTTACATTTATAACAACGCTATACATTGAAGTCAGATGAACATCTTTAACAGAGTTAAAGTTATAAAGAATATATACACACACTTGTTAAAGGTCTAAGTATGTCAGAACTATTAGAAACATAGACATATTTTAACATATTTACAAATATATCAGATATAAATAAGAGTAAGTAAAAAACTCTTGGGGGCAATACAGACAGTGGGTTAGCGATACATTATCAAGTGATATGAAGATTAAGATGATTAGGAAGTGAGTTGATTGGATAGGTATTGGGTAGGGGGATGAGCTGAGGGGAAGAAGAGAGGTTGGGTTTGGAGGGGGAGATTAAGGAAGAGGGAGAGGAAATGTGGTATTTATGGCAAGAGGAGGAGTATGGATGTTAGCCTACGTCATCGCATCAGTGCCTCCTTCGCTATGCAGCTCCGCCCTCTGTACTTCCTGTCTTGTGTCTCCCACTCCTCCGGTCTGCCTAGTGCTACTCCCCTTGGAGACCTCAGCTCAGGTACTGATCTCCAGCCTTCCTGATTACTGTGGAGGTCTCTCCTTGCTGTGTCTCTACCCCGCTCCTCGGGACCGCTCCACAGATTCTCACCCAGAGTTCCTGTTTCCCTGACCTCTCCTCCCGACGGTGTGGACCTGTGGGGCTCCTCCCCACAGGTGGTAACAACTCTCATCTCAGGTCAAGGGTCCACAACCATTACCAATATTGATTGGTAAATGTAACATCAGGACATGCTAGAGCCATAAAGTTCCTAGATGGAATAAATGACTGCTTCATCGAGCAATTGGTTCAGGAACCAATGAGAGAGGGAGCTATTTTAGATTTAATTCTTAGTGGATGTAATGGTTTTGATATGTGGGCCCTGGGCCGAGGTGATACCGCCCACAGGGAGGAGCCCCATGTGCCTCATTGCTGGTAGGCATGGTCTCAGCGATGTCAGACACAGCTGTGGAATAGAGTATTGTAAAATAGAAAGAGAAGCACAATCCTTGGAGCGGGGGATGCAAAGAGTAAAATCAAAATCTGAGAAGGGGTATACCCAGGAAGGATGGCTCAGACATGGATATCCGTTGAAGATACGAGGAAGCAAGTTCACCGTAGTAGTTTCTCTGTAAGCTGATGTGGTAGTAGCCTGCAGGGCAGGGTACACCGTAGGATATTTATCCACAGAGATGGTGTCTGTAGATCCAGGCTAAGATGGTAACATCAAGGAACCTGTAGTGAAGACAAGATGCAGGCTTGCAGCACAGGGACACCGAGGTGGTTCCTCTCTAGACTTGGAACTGTAGTGGCCTGAGGTACGGGGTACACTGGAGAGGTTTCTATAGCGATGACATGGCAATGGCCTGTAGCGCAAGGTACACTGAGGTGGTTCCTTTCTAGAGTAGATGTGGTAATGGTCCGAGGTTTGGGGTACACCGGAGGGGTATCTACAAAGCTGGTACCAGACTAATCCATGGCATCAGGGTACTTAAAGGAATTAAGTTCCTGGTGAGGTCCCAGGGATAGGGATCAAAGCACAGTCCAAGGTAGAAGGCCCTCCGAGGCGCGGATAGCCAGACATGAGGTAGGGTCCCCGAGGAGCAGTTACCCAAAGCGTCTCATGCCGAAGTGCAGGAACTAGAATGGAGGTCCGTACGAGTGAAGTGGATTCAGCAATGAGGGGACTCCTTGCTAACTCGATGATAAGCAGGGCCAGCCAGCTTAAGTACAGCCGAGTGTAGACATCATCCAGAGGGGACACCCCCGAGGTCCCTGCCATGACGTGCTTAATGCTGACCCATGAGTGCTCGCGCGCACCTAAGTGGCTGTAGGAGCAAGATGGCGGTCGGCAACACCCATGCTGTCCCAGGAACGCCAGGGATGTCGGTGGTAGTTGGCAGAGGCTGCCACTTTCCCCAATGGAGTCAGAAATGAGAAAAAAGAGGTGAGCATGAGTGGTCGCAGCCGTCTGCAACCGACAGATTTAACAGTGGAAGGCTGGATTTGGAGAGAGAGGTAACAGTGGTGGGGTCACTTGAAAATAGTGATCATAACATGATCAAATTTGAACTAATGACTGGAAGGGGGACAATATGTAAATCTATAGCTCTGACACTAAATTTTCAAAAGGAAATCTTTGACTAAATGAGGAAAATAGAAAAAACTGAAAAGTACAGCTACAAAGGTTAAAAGTGTTTAACAGGCAATAACATTGTTTAAAAATACACTCTTAGAAGCACAGTCCAGATGTATTCTATGCATTAAGAAAGGTGGAAGGAAGGCAAAACGATTACCATCATGGTTAATAGGTGAGGCGAAAGGCTATTTTAGCCAAAAAAAAATCTTCAAAAATTTGAAGAAGGATCCATCTGAAGAAAACAGGAAAAAGCATAAGCATTGTCAAGTTAAGGTAATACATTGATAAGACAGGCTAAGAGAGAATTTGAAATGAAGTTGGCTGTAGAGGCAAAAACTCATAATAAAAACTTTAAAAAATATATTTGAAGCAAGAAACCTGTGAGGGAGTCAGTTGGACTGAGGGGTTAAAGGGGTTCTTAGGGAGAGAAGGTTTTAGAAGAATAGAAAAAGTAGAAGGTTTGTTGAGGGGAAAGAAGGAAGGGAGAAGACAATTGTTATAATCTTGTATATTTGTAGACCCTAGATCGGGGTGAGAGTTGACTTCACCCACAGGGAGGAGCCCTGTGGGGATTCACCACTATAGGCATGGCCTCAGCTGAGATGGACACGATAGCAAAGATACTTTATTGTACTGGAATGTAGAAAACCCACCAAGTGGGAAGAGAGAAACACAGTCCAGAGGAATGGATAGCTCAGTAAAGATATCCCTGGTAGTGGCCTACACAGCGGGGTATGCCGGGGAAATCCCTCCGGCGATGGAACTTCTCTGTATAGATCCAGTAGTGGCCTGCAGCATGGGATATGCCGAGAATCACAGGAGAATGTTGAGAGTAGAGCCGGAGATCAGTAGAGCTGATCAGCTTGATGGTACTCACTCTGAAGTGTGCAATGAAGGTTGCTGAGAAGCACGGCAGTGGCCCGAGGCACGGGGTACACCAGAGGTTCCGTCAGCTGAAGGTAACTAAGTAACAAGGCTGAACCAGACAAGCCCAGAATAGATATAGTGAGTAGGGATGCACATTCATTTTCAATGCATTGACAATCCACAATGCATAAGTCCCTATTTGTTGTATTCATGGGTTTGCGAAACTCATCACGATCCCCCACGAATACAACATATCATATTAGTTTCATTCTTTTGGCTCGCAGTGATTTCTTAGCGGCTGTTTGAAATAGGAGATAGCAAAAACCAGCCCTTTCCTGTGAGTCATAAGTGACCTCACAGCCCTGTCATAGAGTAAGTCAGACAGGTTGGCAAGGAGACAAGAATGCAACCTATTAGAGGCTAAGCATTTTTCTAATGCAGCCAATCGCCACTCTCACTCATTGCTCTGTTACGCTATTCCTCATGAATCAGCATATTTATATGTTAAGTACGTGGCATGCCACGCACTTTCTTTGCTGTTGTGGTCAGGGAAGGTGGTCCGGGGAGGTGGCTGCACTCAGAGCTAGTCTGAGTGTCTCAAATCTGTATTCAATTGCTAGCTACTTTGATAGAATTTTCCATTGAAAAATGTATTTCTTCGATTTAGCTGCAGTGCCACCTAGCCATGTTTTTTTTGTCTGCACTTTTTTTAATTGATCTGAGATGGTCTCTCTGTCTGTGCTACTGAGAGAAGCTGCTAGCAGTGGCATTTTTCTGCTTATTTTACTCCCTGGGGTAGGTTGCAAGCAGGATTTGGGTGTTGTGGGTGGGAGATATATTCAATTGCTAGCTACTTTGATATAATTTTCCACTGAAAAAGATATTTCTTCATTTTTGCTGCTGTGCCAAGCAAGCCATCCTTTTTATTTAACAAAAAGGATGGCTTGCTTGGCACAGCAGCAAAAACTTTTATTGAACTCAGGCTGTCTCTTTGTGCTCTTTTAAGCCAAAAAGACTGCACTCACTGGGCATCAGTGGGCACTGGGCAGTTTTGCAGACTCATCTATATTGGGACAGCAGTGCTCTCTGAAGCCAAATCCCCAGTGGGCCTCTTTTGTAGTTACAAGCTTGGTGTGTGCACAATGTTATGCTCGGGCTTGTGGACCCTTGGCAAACGGAAGGATGGTATACCTTTCGGAGGATCCATAGGTTCTCTCGTCGGGAGGCAAGGCAGAGCAGAAGACGGGACGGGCAGACCCTTGGCACTAGAGACTGAGGCGACAGCGGAGACTGGTAAAGGAGACAAGAAGAGAATCAGTGTCTTCAACACTGGTGGTCTGTGGTCCCCCCGGGAGGAGCCTGTAGGGACCCGACCGCTGGGACTTAGGTGGACCTAGGGAGGTCAGGGTAACGGTGCAAAGGCCAACTGGAGCTTCGCCCTGGAAGCCCGCAGTCCCCCCAGGAGGAGCCCGTAGGGACCCAGGCCGCTGGGACTTAGGTGGGCCCTTGGAGACGGAGTCTTGAAGGAGTCCTAGGTCGAGTGCCAGAGGGTCGTCGCTGACCAGTCCGAAGTCGTGTACCAGAGAGTCACTGCTTGCCAATCCGAAGTCAGGAACCAGAGAATCACCATAAGCCAATCCGAAGTCAGGAACCAGAGAATCACCGTAAGCCAATCCAAAGTCTGGAACCAGGAACACCAAGATGAAACAGGAACGGGAGTCCAAGCACAGGAAACTCACCGAAGCAAGCAGACTAGACAGCTTGGAAGGACGTTGCCAAGTCAAGGAATGAGCAGAGGAAGCCTCCTTATATACTTCCTCTGCTCTGGCTCATAAGGAACAGCTGTGGCGAATTAAAGGGATCAGGTCCCTTTAATTCTAATGAAGAGGGGCGGCCCCGCGCCTAAAGATGGCGGTGGCCATCTTGGATTTCCTCCGCAGAGGAAGGGCTGCAGGAACGGTGCGGGGAAAGAGCAGGGACGGTTCTCCACCCCGCGGTCAGGTCGGGGACCCGCGCCAGAGCGCGGGGCACCGGGTCAGGGGTTTCCCCCGACGTTGTAGTGATGGACCGCCTCCGCGGAGGAGGTAGGGGAGTGCGGTTGTGGTGTCCCATGACCGCGGAGCACAACACACAATATAGTTGTCCCAGTTTTAGTGTACATCCAGGTACAGACTAGTGGGCCAATGGGCACTTTTGCAGACTCACGTATATTGGGACAGGGGTGCTCCCTGAAGCCAAATCCCCAGTGGTCCTCTTTTGTAGTTACAAGCTTGGTGTGTGCACAATACAGTGGTCCCAATTTTAGTGTACATCCAGGCACAGCCTCATGGGCCAGTGGGCACTTATGCAGACTCACTTATATTGGGATAGGGGTGCTCTCTGAAGCCAAATCCCCAGTGGGCCTCTTTTGTAGTTGCAAGCTTGGTATGTGCACAATACAGCATTCCCAGTTTTAGTGTACATCCAGGCACAGCCTCGTGGGGCTGGGGGTGGTTAGCAGATTCACCTATATTGGGACAGCAGTGCCCTCCGAA
Organism: Rhinatrema bivittatum; assembly: GCF_901001135.1. Lineage (NCBI taxonomy): Eukaryota > Metazoa > Chordata > Amphibia > Gymnophiona > Rhinatrematidae > Rhinatrema > Rhinatrema bivittatum. Next base: position 55,798,439 of record NC_042623.1, read on the forward strand.
GCCAAATCCCCAGTGGGCCTCTTTTGTAGTTACAAGCTTGGTGTGTGCACAATACAGCTATCACAGTTTTAGTGTACATCCAGGCACAGCCTCATGGGCCAGAGGGCACTTATGCAGACTCAAGTATATTGGGACAGGGGTGCTCTCTGAAGCCAAATCCCCAGTGGGCCTCTTTTGTAATTACAAGTTTGATATGTGCAAAATACAGCGGTCCCAGTTTTAGTGTATATTCAGGCACAGCCTCGTGGGCCTGGGGGTGGTTAGCAGACTCATCTATATTTGGACAGTGGTGCTCTCTGAAGCGAAATCCCCAGTGGGCCTCATTTGTAGTTACAAGCTTGGCGTGTGCACAATACAGTGGACCCAGTATTAGTGTACATCCAGGCACAGCCTCGTGGGCCAGTGGGCACTTTTGCAGATTCACGTTTATTGTGACAGGGGTGCTCTCTGAAGCCAAATCCCCAGTGAGCCTCTTTTGTAGTTACAAGCTTGGTGTGTGTACAATACAGTGGACCTAGTATTAGTGTACATCCAGGCACAGCCTCGTGGGCCAGTGGGCACTTTTGTAGATTCACGTTTATTGTGACAGGGGGTGCTCTCTGAAGCCAAATCCCCAGTGAGCCTCTTTTGTAGTTACAAGCTTCGTGTGTGCACAATACAGCGGTCCCAGGTTTAGTGTACATCCAGGCACAGCCTCGTGGCCCTAGGGGAGGTTTGCAGACTCACTTATTTTGGGACAGGGTTGCTCTCCGAAGCCAAATCCCCAGTGAGCCTCTTTGGTAGTTACAAGCTTCGTGTGTGCACAATACAGCGGTCCCAGGTTTAGTGTACATCCAGGCACAGCCTCGTGGGCCTGGGGGTGGTTATTAGAGATGTGAATCGGAACCGGATTCAAATCGTGCATTTTTTTTCGTCCGGCCCGATTGTTCTTTTTTTTATCAGCTGTGCCCGATCCGATAAACAAAAAAAACCCACCTTGACCCTTTAAAACTGCTTCTTTAGCCTCCACCACCCTCCTGACCCCCCAAAAAAAAACGTTTTAAATTAACTGGTGGTCCAGCGGGGGTCCCGGAAGCGTTCTCTCGTGCTCGTTTTGCACATACTCTGTACCTGGTAGTGAAGTCAGCTCTGGGGTTGGAGTCCAATCACCAAGAGAATGAATACCTGCATACGTTAATACACAAGTGCAGGAACATAGCAGCGCACTTCCACAGAAGTGTGAAGGCGGAGCAGGTTCTCCAACAAAAGCAGAATGATTTGGAGATGCCTCACAAGTGTCTCAAGACATTGCCACCAGGTGGAATTCCACCTTTATGATGCTGCAGAGGTTAGTGGAGCTGCAGACACCCCTTCATGAACTTTCTGGTTCAATAGACATAGGTGTGCAGAATCCCCTAGGGCATCATGCTTGGTTAGTAATGAATCAGCTGGTAAAAATCCTGCAGCCCTTCAAGGATGTCATGGAGGAGCAGAGTTCCAGAAGTGCCACCTTGGCTGACATCATCCCTATAGTTAATTTTCTGGAGGAAAATTTGGAGGGCTTTAAACAGGAAGAGGGAATGACAGCTGAGGTGCTGTATTGTCTGGACTTTTTGCAGAAGCAGGTGCAAGAAAGATTAAGGCCTTTAACAGAAGACCACACATACATGCTCGCCACAGTCTGTGATTCCCGTGTGAAAGGGAAACTCGCCCTACAGTCCAATTGTCTCTCATTTGTGAAGGACCTACTGTTAGCAAACGTCCGTGATCAGGAGCTCCATAGGCAGAGACAGATTAGGCATGAAGCAGAGGAGGTAATAACAGCGGGAACTTCAGAGAGTTGTGCTAGCTCAAGCAGGAGCAGCACTCTGACAGCGATAGCTAGTACCTCCTCCTCCTCCACTTCAGTACGCCAAAGGCATGTTACCATAAAGAATCATCTGTTTTGCTATGGGCTAGAGAGAAAGCAGCTGGCATGAGTGAATCTCAGCCCACCCAAGCAAAGGAGACACCAGCACAACTGTAAGTGACACGGTATCTCTCAGAGCTCACAGAGGACATGCAGACAGATCCACTGGCATATTGGGCACACAAGTCCACTGTCTGGCCACACTTAGCCAGAGTGTCTCAGTGATATCTGTCATGTCCACCAACCAGTATGCCCAGTGAACATGTATTTTCAATGACAGGGGATATCATGAGCCCTCACCACTCAAGGCTGGCACCAGAGTTGATTGAAATTCTAGTGTTTTTGAAAATAAACCTGCCTTTGTTTGGGTTTCCAAACTTTCCCTGTGAATGGCAAGATGAATAAAAGCAATTGAAAGCCTTGTAGAGCTCCAACTGCCTCCTATGCTCCAGATAATATCAGCACATGTACCTGACCTGAAACGCTGTGCCTGTCCATCCACTGTCCAGGCCATATGTTCCTACAAGGGCCTGAGCTCAAACTTTGTGCCTGTCCGTCCACTGCCCAGGCTGTTTGTCCCTACAAGGGCTTGACCACAAACGCTGTGCCTGTCTGAGTTTAGTCAAGTATTTCTAATTTCAGTTTCATGTATTTGTGCATCACTTCATTGCAGAATATTCTTTTCCTGTTTTGCAACATTTGGAATGTAAGAACATAAAAAGCTGACTTTAGATGTTTGGAGCTTGCATAGTTCATATGCTAATTAGATTTCATGACCTATATAATATGTTGTCAGTGGGTCAGTGCCAAAGTAGCGGTATGAATACATCGCGCATTCTAAGAGAGAAAAAGCACTCTGACCAAGAAGATATAATCACTGCGACATTTTCAGCGTCAGCACAGCACTCAATGTGAAGCAGCAAATTTTGCCATCACCTAAAGAGCACATATTCACAGCTGAGTCATAGAGGTATATTCCATGCTTAAGAGTCACTCCCTGATGAAGAGGATTTACTCGAAACACTGCACTGTCGGGATTACAATACTTATTGCATGAAGTTATGTGTACAATATCTTGGCGTCATAACTGTGAGTCTTTTTTTGGTATAACATTTAATTTTTGTATACCACCACAGCTGACTCGCACTGGACTATCAAGTTAGCCATCAGAATAATAGACTGAGCAACTTGTACATTCTGGGGTTTTCCAATGATTATAAATAACTTTTCTCTAACAACCACTAAGTTGGAGCTAGAGTCTCGTTAGTAGCCATTGGGCATATCCATATAGCTCTTTTAGGCACTTTATGAGGTTTCCCCAGTTCAAACATATACAATCCATTTTCCAGCCAGACTATTAATATTTTTGTTGACTATATAATATTGCCATGTTCCCGAAATCTTTCTTAGGTGCCAACATTAATGTTTCTATTACTATAGGATACTGGTGGTAGTTGCACTCTAGTTCATCCTCTGTCTTCCCATAGTTTACAGAGGCATTGTGTAAACAACAAAGACAACATAGGTTGATATTGTAGATTTGGTCTTTAGTGGTTTTCTTATTTCTGAGAGCTCTTAATGTTCCTTTGTCATAAGCTGAAGTGCATAAGTACAGTTAATAGCTTCTGGGTAGTTACAAGGGCTTGACCTCTAATGCTGTGCTGTCCATCCAGGCTTTACATCCCTATGAGGGCTTGACCTCTATCCTTGAATGCTGTTCCTGTCCATCCAGGCTTTATGTCCTTATGAGGGCTTGACCTCTATCCCTGAATGCTGTGCCTGTCCATCCAGGATTTACGTCCCTATGAGGGCCTACCTCTAATGCTGTGCCTGTCCATCCAGGCCTTATGTCCCTAAGAAGGCTTGACCTTTAATGCTGTGCCTGCCCGTCCAGGCTTTACACGCCTATAAGGCCTTGACCTCTATCCTCGAATGCTGTGCCTGTCTGTACAGGCTTTATATCCCTATGAGGGCTTGACCTCTATCCTCGAATGCTGTACCTGTCTGTCCAGGGTTTACTTTGCTACGAGGACTTGACCTCTATCCTTGAATGCTGTGCATATCCATCCAGGCTTTATGTTCCTATGAGGGTCTGACCTCTAATGCTGTGCCTGTCCATCCAGGCCTTACATCGCTATGACAGCTTGACCTTTAATGTGCCTGTCCATCCAGGCTTTACATTCCTACAAGGGCTTGAGCTCTATCCTTGAATGCTGTGCCTGTCCATCCAGGCATTATGTCCCTATGAGGGTCTGACCTCTAATGCTGTTCCTGTCCACCCGGGCCTTATGTCCCTATGAGAGCTTGACCTCTAATGCTGTGCCTGTCCATCCAGGCTTTATGTCCCTACGAGGGCTTGACCTCTATCCCTAAATGCTGTGCCTGTCCATTCCAGGATTTATGTCCTTATGAGGGCCTGACCTCTAATGCTGTGCCTATCCATCCAGGCCTTACATCGCTATGACAGCTTGACCTTCAATGTTGTGCCTGTCCATTCAGGCTTTACATTCCGACAAGGGCTTGACCTCTATCCTTAAATGCTGTGCCTGTCCATCCAGGCATTATGTCCCTATGAGGGCCTGACCTCTAATGCTGTTCCTGTCTGCCCGGGCCTTATGTCCCTATGAGAGCTTTACCTCTAATGCTGTGCCTGTCCATCCAGGATTTACGTCCCTATGAGGGCTTGACCTCTATCCCTGAATGCTGTGCCTGTCCATCCAGGATTTATGTCCCTATGAGGGCCTGACCTCTAATACTGTGCCTGTCCATCCAGGCCTTATGTCCCTAAGAAGGCTTGACCTATAATGCTGTGCCTGCCCATCCAGGCTTTACACCCTTACGAGGCCTTGACCTCTATCCTCAAATGCTGTGCCTGTCTGTCCAGGATTTATGTCCCTATGAGGGCTTGACCTCTAATGCTGTGACTGTCTGTCCAGGATTTACATCCCTACAAGGGCTTGACCTCTATCCTCGAATGCTGTGCCTGTCCATCCAGGCCTTATGTCCCTATGATGGCCTGACCTCTAATGCTGTGCCTGTCCTTCCAGGCTTTACATTCCTTCGAGGGCCTGACTCTAATGCTGTGCCTGTCCATCTGGGCCCTACATCCCTATGAGGGCTTGACCTTTAATGATGTGTCTGTCCATCCAGGTCTTATGTCCCTACGAGGGCTTGACCTCTAATGTTGTGCCTGTCCATCCAGGCTTCCGTCTCTACAAGAGCCTGACTCTAATGCTATGCCTATCTGTCTAGGCCTTTCATCCCTATGAGGGCTTGACCTCTAATGCTGTGCCTGCCCATCCAGGATTTACATCCATACAAGAGCCTGACCTCTAATGCTGTGCCTGTCCGTCAAGGCTTTATGTCCCTACAAGGCTTGACCTCTATCCTAGAATGCTGTGCCTCTCCATCCAGGCTTTATGTCCCTACGAGGGCTTGACCTCTATCCTTGAATGCTGTGCTTGTCCATCCAGGCCTTATGTCCCTATGAGGGCCTGACCTCTAATGCTGTGCCTGTCTGTCCAGGATTTACATTCCTTCGAGGGCCTGACCTCTAATGCTGTGCCTGTCCATCCGGGCCTTACATCCCTATGTGGGCTTGACCTTTAATGATGTGTCTGTCTATCCAGGCCTTATGTCCCTATGAGGGCCTGATCTCTAATGCTGTGCCTGTCCTTCAAGGCTTTACATTCCTAGGAGGGCTTGACCTTTAATGATGTGTCTGTCTAGGCCTTTGTCCCTATGAGGGCTTGACCTCTAATGCTGTGCCTGTCCATCCAGGATTTACGTCCATACAAGGGCCTGACCTCTAATGCTGTATCTGTCCATCTAGGCTTTATGTCCCTACAAGGGCTTGACCTCTATCCTCGAATGCTGTGCCTCTCCATCTAGGCTTTATGTCCCTACGAGGGCTTGACATCTATCCTCAAATGCTGTGTCTGTCCATCCAGGCCTTATGTCCCTATGAGGGCCTGACCTCTAATGCTGTGCCTGTCTGTCCAGGCTTTATGTCCCTATGAGGGCTTGACTTCTATCCTCGAATGCTGTTCCTGTCCATCCATTCCTTATGTCTCTATGAGGGCCTGTGCTCTAATGCTGTGCCTGTTCATCCAGGCTTTACGTCCCTACAAGGGCCTGACCTCTAATGCTGTGCCTGTCTGTCCAGGACTTACATCTCTATGAGGGCTTGACCTCTAATGCTCTGCCTGTCCATCCAGGCCTTATGTCCCTACGAGGGCTTGACCTCTAACACTGTGCTTGTCCATCCACTTTTGGAATGTAAGAACATAAAAAGCTGACTTCAGATGTTTGGAGCCTGCATATGCTCAATAGTTTTCATGACCTTCATAATATGGGCCATGTTCCTGAAATCTTTCTTAGGTGGCAACAGTAATGTTTCTAATACTAAAGAAAACTTGTGGTAGTTGTACTCTATTTCATCCTCTGTCTTCCCATAGTTTACAGAGGCACTGTGTAAACTACAAAGTCAACATAGGTTGAGATTGTAGATTTGGGCGGGAGATGATGTCAGTGCTTCTTTTGGGCCTTACGGCTGAACCCTCATTGCAAAGGGAACCCTCAGTCTCTGGCAATTCAAAATACTAATCCTTCACAGCTTGGATCCTTTATTAAAACAAACAATTTTCTTTTAGTTTCAGGGCAGAGCAGAGAACTTCCTCCGTCTTGCTCAGGAAGTCATGATCTGTTTGCATATGCTTAAATCCTAACAATTTGTACCATTATACACTCTAGGGGCCAACCTATTCTGGGGATCCTTTCCTGCTCAAAGGAAAGGGAAGTCTTCCTGGTGTTGCTGGTCTATCTCTTAGTACCTGTTGACCCATATTAAACCGCTGTTCACAGGGCACCCTCCTCCACATCACCACGCTTTGAAGGCTCGTGCTCCACTCTAAGGGCCAACCCGTTCTAGGGAGCCCTTTCCTGCTCAAAGGAAAGGGAAGTCTCCCCGGGGTAGCTGGCCTATCTCTTAGTACCTGTTGACCCATGTTCAACCGCTGTTCACATGGCACCCTCCTCCGCCTCGGCCTTGAAAATTCTCATTTGTATATGTGCTAACTCCACCAGATTTTAAAAGACCAGTGAGAGCTCACTAGATTCCAATGGAAACACCCCACTCTAGGGGCGAACCCATTCTAGGGAGCCCTTTCCTGCACAAAGGAAAGGGAACTCTTCCTGGGGCCAGCCTATCTTGCCCCTATCAAAACCACAGGGACCACACTACCTCCACTCTGCCAGCCTTTCTTGCCCCTATCAGCTTTCTGCCACTCTGTCTTGCTGCCATACACCAGATGACTCACTCAACTCCTTGTGGTGTTCTTGCCACTTTTATGGTTCCTCAGTGTGTTGGTGCTAGTCTTTCTGCTTGCTGTTTCCCCTTCATTGTGCTGTATGATGTTGATGTCACTTGTCTTGCCACTTTGCCTGTCGTGCTGCCTTTGATGATTCATGCATCTGTTATCTCTTTTGCTCTCTTTTGAAGCTGTGGTGTGTTTTTGACACACTCACTACTGCTTTGCACCTCTGTTAAATGACTCTTGCCACTCCTAGTACCCCTTTGCTCCTTTAAAGTGCCTTAGGCTATTCATGCCACTTTAGTGCCACTTTGCCACAGTCTAAGTACCTTGGAGCTCTTTTCTCATTCTGATGATTGCCTCCCAGAAGTTTCATCAGAATTGCTAAGAAAACTCCAATTCTGCAGCCAAAAAATAGGCTGCAAATACTTCCCTATTGACTTTAATGGGAAATCAGAAAACGAATAAAACTTATCAAGAAATTGGTTTTCCACCCTATGAAACGAATGCTATGAATTTGGGTCCCGGCAAAATGAAAAACCATATGAAAACAAATTTTTTTCTTCTGCACATCCCTAATAGTGAGAAGCCAGGTAGAAAGGCTCTCAAAGGCCCGTGAGGAGAGGGTACCTAAGGCGTTCGAGTCTCTGGGTCAGGAATGAGTTCAGCATAGCAATGCAAGTGTCTCTGAAGGAGTGGAATTTAGCAGGAAGGAAGTCCTTGCTAACTCATAGGTAGCTTAGACTGGCTGGTTTAAATACACGTAGGCAGATGACATCATGCAGAAGGGATGCCCCCGAGGTTCCCGCCATGACGTGATGAAGATGGGGCCCTGGCACGTGCGCGCATGCCTTAGGTAATTCCTGATGCAAGATGGCAGATGGAATAGCCCACGCCATCCCAGGAACTCCAAAGAGAGTGGCATGCAGAGGCAGAGTCACCAAGTGTCCGAGAATTACTGGTGCAGGGAAAAAGGAGGTGAGCAACAAAGGTAGCAGCCATCCGTGACCGAGCACAACAACAATAGGGGAAAGACAGTTGACAGTAAACAGTAAAACAAGGAGAAAAAAACAGGAGCAATAATGAAAAGACAGCCAGACAAATAAGAGGAGCCAGAAATGAGAGAGTAAGGAGACATAATGCTTCATACTGAAAGGTTAGATAAATAAGATAACTATTAAATACATATTTTATTTTTAATGTACCACACATTTTTGTCTCACTTTTACACAAAACTCTTCTTGGGTATCAATAAGTGCAATGGAAAATTATTGGTGCAACGTATTCCCTAGGCATGACCACAACATAGGTTCTGTCTGTCTGTCTGTCTGTCTGTCTTCTTTTAATGAACAGAGACTGCAGTAACCAAAAAAGTGACATAATTCAAGCCTGCTTGGGACAGATACAGATGGTTGTAATAAGGACAAAGGAGGGATATGACCAGAGATCAAATTATGTCTGCAATGAGTCACCCAGTAGGCAAAAGAATCTATGCAGACCAGATAGGCTAAATGGTCTTTATCTACCTACAATTACTATTTATTTATTTATTTATTTATTTATTTATTTATTTAACAACTTTTAATATACGGACATTCGTATGGCACATCACGCCGGTTTACAGGTAACTCAAATATAGGAGGAAATTACAATGAACAGGGAGCAAGGGATTGGAGCAGGCCAGAAAGAGGAGAGGGGAAGGGGAGACAGGAGAAGAGAGGGAAGAGATAGGTAGCATGAGAAAGAAAAGAGCAACCGTTAACGTAGATAGAACTTATTACAGAGGTATGTATTTACAATAGAACTATTTACCATAGATTACATTAGTTTAATTAAAACATTCTTGTAAAATTGCAATACGATGGAATGAGAGGGCGGAGGGGGGATGCCTAGGGTAAGGGAAGGTCGGGCGGGAGGGGGGGATTAGGAGGGGGAGGGCTAGGTGGGTACGTCTAGGTTTGGTTGGTTTCCGGATAGGCCTTTCTGAAAAGCCAGGTTTTGTTATATGCTGTTATATGCTAAAAACAAAACAAAACAAAAAAAGTACAAATATTGCTAGGGATCTGTTAAACAATGAGTTTAATATACAAATCAAGAAGTAAAATGAGCAGCAAAACTGGTCCTATCTGATAGAAACACACATGTAAACCCTACCCTACCCAGGGCCGGAGGAACCACTAGGTGAGCTAGGCCTGTGCCTAGGGCGCCGAGACTTAGGGGGTGCCACGGCAGGAAGCAGAATTTTGAAAGGGCAAAAAGTGCCCTTTCAAAATTCTGCTAGTCTCCGACTCGCCTAGGTGGAGACCAAGCGCCGAGACTTAGGGCATGCTATGGCAGGCAGCCAGCTCCCGACTCGCCCTGCCTCCCCGCCAGTGCCACCCTCCCAACACCCTAGTGGTCCAGCGGAGGTCCCGGGAGTGATATGCCACTCCCAGGGCCTTGGCTGCCACTAAGCAAAATGGCAACAGTGGCCTTCAGCCCCTACCATGTGAAAGGGGCTATTGGTGCCATTGGTTGGCCCCTGTCACATGGTAGGGGGCTGAAGGTAACCGGCACCATTTTGCTTAGTGGCAGCCGAGGCCCCGGGAGTGACAGATCGCTCCCAGGACCTCTGCTGGACCACTAGGGAGGTGTCGGTAGGGTGGCACTTGGGGGGGGGGCAGGGCGAGTTGGGAGCTGGCTGCCTGCCGCGGCGCCCCCTAAGTCTCGGCACCGATCTTCTTTCTGTGAGTGTGTGTCTATGTGAGAAAGGAATCTGCCAGTTTAAAAAAATGAAATATGTGAATACATATACCTGAACTTTTGAAAAGTTGGATGAAAGATGAAATTACTGAATTTTAAGCATCCCTCTTCTGGAAAATAAAATTTAACTTAAAGTGGGTAGAGACAAATACTAAAGCAAAAAAAATTAAAGTATTTAAAATGTTCATCTCAGTAAAATCACAAATTTAAGATACTGATGCCAGGTGGGGTTTGTTTGGGTTTTTTTACGTATAATTTAAGCATGAAGACTAGAATAGAATCTGAAATGGGTTTGTTTGTTTTTTAAGCCTTTAGAAAATGTATATTTTTAAATGACTAAGACCGGAATCTTCCCATTTAAAAGGGAAGCTGACTAAGGATGTCTTTCTGTTCCATATCTCCCACATGAATAATCATCCCGACTGATAGTTTGAAGAAAGACACTTGCTTTATTGCCTGAAAACGTAAAACAAGAGAAGCTATACAGTGTGGGTGGCTGTCCTTTGGGAGGACAGAACCTGAAGGAAGCCTTTTGATAGGAATGTGGTTTTCTTATTTAATGGTTGGGAGCATCACTTTCACTTTTAGTAAAAGTGAAAAATGCTGCAAGTCTGAAAGCAAGGTGCTCCTGTGATAGTGTAATGTATATGTGAGACAGGGAGGGTGCTTCGTGTATGTGAGACAGGGAGCGTGCTTCTGTATGTGTGTGGTGTATATGTGAGTGAGGGAGGGTGCTTCTGTGCGTCAATGTGTGTGTGCAAGAGAGATGGAGCATGTTTTTGGCTGGCTTTTGGCTGTGAGAGAGGGCATGTGTGTGATTGAGCCTATTTGTAAGTGAGATAGAACATGTGTGTTACTGAGAGCTTGTGTGTAAGTGAAATAGAGCATGTGTGTGATTGAAAGCCTGTGTGTAAGTAAGAGAGAGTGAGAGCATTGTGTGATTGAGAGAGACTGGCCAGAGAGGTGACATATGTATGTGTGAGAAAGACTGATCAGGGAGATGACTGGTGTGTGTGTGTGTGTGTGTGTGTGTGCGTGTGTGAGAGAGAGAGAGAGAGAGACTGGTTGGGGAGAAGATTGGTATGTGAGAGACAGAAACTGGTCCTGAGGGAGTGGCTGGTGTGTGTGTGTGTGAGAGAGGGAAGAGACTGGTTGTGGTCCCTAAGGAAGAGGACTGTGAGGACAGCTTCAACAGTTACTGCTGCTTCTGGTATGGCCTGCAAGGGAAAGGAGTAGGAGAACTGCTGGAGAGGGTAAGTAAAAGTGGCTTTTAAAATTCATTTTTCTTGATTGACTACCATTTTAATTATTGGGTAGTATGTGATACGTCTGCTGTTTGAAATATTTTATTGGTGTTTGGTAAAGCTTTCAAAAGTTGCATGAGTCTTTAATTATTGGATATTCTATTCATCAGCTGTTTTGAAATTATTTTATTTGTACGATTTTATAATGATGAGTAATGATTTATATATTTTTATTTTGATTTGTTTCACGAGGAATGGTGAAATTTTTGTTTTTCCATTGTTACACTGTATAGAGTCTGGCGTGATGCGTTTTACAGTTCAGTTTTTGTCTGCACATTTCTATTTATACTTTATGTGGCTTTATTCTGTATTTGGTGAGGGTTTGTGTTCTGCATGCAAAGACTGAGATGAAGCATTCTTTTAGCATGTGGTTTTCTGTAGGGATCTGTAGTAGCTTGGCCTATTCTGTTTTCCTGATAGGAGGTGTATTGATATTTTAGATTCTGGTGTAATATTTTTGGTATTCTTTTTCATAGGTGTTATTCTTTGAGTGATGGCAGATAGTATTGTGTTGATACGGGAGGACCATGCCGAAATATATCATAATAGGTATGATGCCATATGAATTCCAAGATGCAAAGTTTTCATGTTGGCATCACAACAGTGCATGAAATTATCACAACAACTTGTACATTAATTTTACCTCAGAATGTCATTTTTCATGTAAAATATGTTATAAATACATAATTTAAAATTGTGTATGGGGAGGCGGCACCAGATTGTAAGGTTTGCCTAGGGTGCCTAATATCCTTGCACCAGCCCTGACCCTACCATACCATGCTTGGTGTTCTTTTTCAGAAACAAATGGATAGTTGAAGATCCCATGCTACTAATGCTAGTAGTAGCAGAGGCTATTTCCTAAGTCAACTTGATTAATAGCTGTTAATGGACTTCTCCAAGAACTTATCCAAATCTTTTTAAACCCAGCTACACTAACTGCACTAACCATATCCTCTGGCGACAAATTACAAAGCTTAATTGTGCATTGAGTGAAAACGAATGTTCTCTGATTAGTTTTAAATGTACTACTTGTTAACTTCAAGGAGTGCCCCCTAGTCCTTCTTTATCCGAAGGTCTAAATAACTGATTTACATCTACCCATTCTAGATCTCTCATGATTTTAAAGACCTTTATCATATCACCCCTCAGTCGTCTCTTCTCCAAACTGAACAGCCCTAACCTCTTTAGCCTTTCCTCAAAGGGGAGCTGTTCCATCCCCTTTATCATTTTGGTTGCCCTTCTCTGTACCTTGTCCAGTGCAACTATATCTTTTTTGAGATGCGGTGACCAGAATTCTATACAGTACTCAAGATGTGGTCTCACCATGGGGCAATTCAGAGGCATCATGACAGTTTCTGTTTTATTCACCATTCCCTTCCTAATAATTCCTAACATTCTGTTTGCTTTTTTGACTGCTGCAGCACACTGAGATGATGATTTCAATGTGTTATCCACTATGATGCCTAGATCTTTTTTCTGGGTGGAAGCTCCTAATATGGAACCTAATGTCATGTAACTTCTGCATAGGTTATTTTTGCCTATATGCAACACCTGCACTTGTCCACATTAAATTTCATCTGCCATTGGATGCCCAATCTTCTAGTCTTGCAAGGTCCTCCTGCAATTTATCACAATCCGCTCTGAATACTTTTATATCATCTGCAAATTTGATAACCTCACTCATCATACTCCTTTCTAGATCATTTATAAATATATTGAAAAGCACCGGTCCAAGTACAGATCCCTGAGCACTCCACTGTTTACCCTTTTCCATGTTCAAGATATTAATTGGGTCTATTAGTGTTGTTGTTGTAGGATTTCTGAGTGTAGATAACAATGTTTTTTGTACACTTGAGATGCTAATTCATTTACACTGTAAGGATGAGAGAAATATTTTGGATTTAATATCTCCTATATTCCTTCCTATTCTGATTTGGATCTAATAAATAGTCATACTGTGGTAACATTCATAATGTATATCAAATGTCAACACAGTTGTATCACATTTTGCAGTCTGATGTTTCTCTGCAGTGGAGGGTGAAAAGAGAAACTTCTGCATTATGAAATTTGACAGAAGTACTGGAAATTTCTGAATTTCCCTGACATTTACATTGACATACATTAAGTAGAGGTATTGTAAAAAGTAATAGTGGAAATAGTAATAATCATTTCTGATCAAACAGATGGGGCAACTTGACCATTAATGAAACATCCAAATTGAGATCTGAAACAAGACATAGCCTACTTATCTAAACATGGAAATACTATCTATCTATATCTATAACTATATTATCTATATCTAACTATCTATCTATATATCCAATGGTAAACCCTATAAAAAGGTTAGGAACAATACTATCTTAGTTAATATGAAAAATACTTGTAATTGCAAGCTTTATTACACAATGTCGAAAATTATCAGAAGATAAAATGACACAACACACATTTATATTGATAATATACCCTAATCAATCATTCCTCATTCACACCACTTCTAAAATATCTTTAGTGTTATGGATATATATATATATATCGATGCGATGTGCAAACGGATGTCGGTATATAAAAGATTTTAAATAAATAAATAAATATATAGCATGTATAGAAACCAACATTGCTTTCAATGAAACAATTTGAGAAAGGCTAGACTTCAAAAAGTTACTTGTAAATAGCAAAAAATCACGTGAAAGATACCTTCATTCAAAAGGATACAATTGAACCACTGTCCACAAAAAAGGATACTTTATATATATTACACAGAAGTGTTGTGTAGAGCCCCATGGATATCTCTATCACTTCATATAGAGTCCACAAATATTTCTGTGTCCTGTAATGACTCTGTCCTGATGATTTTTCTATATCCTCTGTGATCTCTGTCCTGATTTTTCTATATCCTGTATTCTCTCTGTCATTGGGACAGAAATATTTGTGGAACCTATATGAAGTGATAGAGATATGCATGGGTCTCTACACAGTTCTGTGTAATATATATACAAAGAGAATATCCTTTTCTTGTATCCTTTTGTATGAAGGTGCCTTTTGTGTGGTTTTTTTTTGCTGTTCACAAAGTAACTTTTTGAAGTCTAGCCTTATTGAAATTGTTGCATTGAAAGTAGTTGTGAATGAAGGCTCAATGTACCAGTAGAAGATGGTTCAGACTGCGCTGGAAGTTCAAAGGAGGAGGAGAAAAATGGCAGGCCAAAAACAATTAGAGGGCAACGTGTACTGAGTATGATAATTAAACAAATATAATCAAGAGGGTATGAAGGCATGGGAGTCTCAATGTTGCTGAATGGTAAATCAACATTATATGAAGTAGTTATTGTGTAAAACACTTGAGCAATCACAAACTCGTGTTTCATATCTATTTGTAGTCAACTTATTCTTAAATACTGTGTTTATTAAAAAATATCCAAAGCCAAATTTATTTTTAACTCTAAATCAAATATGGAAGAAAAAAAGATAGATGTTTAAATTCTTACCATCCATTTCCATAGCATGTACCAACACATATTTGTACTTCACAAGTTCCAATGAAAGGTTGGTTGTTATATGACACTTTAAAAGTGCAATTCTTTGTTTGAAGAGCACAGGTATTGTTACCTACAAAGAATGAAACATCAGATATGAATCTTTGTAATGAAATATAGGATTGCTATAGCTATGCAATTACTTATTTCCCTCTATTTCCTCACTGCTATCCTTTTCCTGCCTGTAATGGAATTGCTTGGGCTGAGTCTGACTACTCTGGCCAAGGATTTGTTCAGAAATTAGGCCTGTAGTGAACTTATTTCAGTCACATATCACATGATTGTAAGTACTGTGAGAAGAGAAGAGGCAAAAACGCGGATTGCAAACAAGCTCGGGGGGAGGGAATTCTTGGCCTGGACTGTGTTATGGGAAAACCTCCCGCATTTTTCATAACATGGTTTCAGATATGCAAATGCAAGGGTATAACTAGCAAAGACAGAGGTAGGGAAATGGCAGAGGGATAGACAGCAAAAAAGAATCCTCACTGAAATAGTTCAGCTGCTCTAATTACTGTAAGAAAGTATTTGTATTATCATTGCAACTGTAGCTTTTACTATATCTGTGTTGCTGGAACATAAGCTTTACATTAATAATAAACCCTGTTAATTGCAGTATCTCTTGTTTGCTGACTCAGAGAGAGCTGAGCAAGCGTGTGTAAATGTGGCCTTGCGCTTTCTGAAGTATTGGATTCTGTCAGGTACCAGCTTTATGTTTCCTGTCTAGGGTGGGAAATGGCTGGGAAACACCTCTTTGGGTTGAGAAAAGAAGAGAGCCTGGGGAACGCCAGCCTTGTGTCTTTGTTGTTTTTTTTTTCTTGGCCGCATTCACACAGATCAAACCCATAACACATCCAACAATTCTTATTCTCTCAGTCTGCTTTCCATGGCTGCTGTCCCCTTCCTATAGCTCCTATCTTTCTTCTCTCTCTTCCCCTCCCAGCCCCTAGAAATGGTTTCTGACATGTAGTGCATAAAACTTTGGCATCGTGTCTCTGCTTAACAGCTGTGGCACAAGTAATGTGAGAATTAGATCTGTGACTGAGCTCTCCATTCCCATCAATGAAGATGGAGTTAATATTTTGTGGATTCCAGAGTCTAGTAGCAGATGATTTTGACTGGAGTGTGGCACAGCCACATCATGTTAACATTGAGGGCTTCCCAGTAGCAGAGACCCAAAGCTGCACGCTGTTACAGAAGTTATCTTATGCTTTACTGGAAGTCAATGATTGTACATTGGATGAAAATCAGACTACTGAGTTTTAATTACGACTGTGAAGTGTTTAAGCCCCTGAGGCAGCGTCTTTTGAGCAGCGAAACTCGGCCTGAGTCGGGCAATTTGTGAACACGTCTCTGTTTTAATAAACATTGAAAAAGATCCAGGCATCTATTTTTGTGTTTTTCCTGACGGCTATCATAGATCGCCTACCTCTTTGTTTTCTTGAATATTAAGGGTTTTACTACGATGATTTTCTATGTAATTCAAAAATTAAGTTAAAAAAATGCAACAATATATGGGCAAATATGGAGAGTGATGATTATAAAGAAGATCTAAGTGTTTTGGTGATTCGCCTTCGGATCTGATGGTCTTCTTATAAACTATTTTGATGTGGTTTTTCTAGTGGTTATTTTTCTGATTTTTTTTTTTTGTTTGTTTGCCAAACTAACTTAATAAACTGCAAATTTGCTTTGAAAACTTTGCAGACCCCTAATCATCAGAAATTAATTTCAGAACTCTTCCTTTTCAATTATGCAAATTATCTTCTGAACTATATTTTCTATGCTGACTAGTAAAAGACTTAGCATGAGATGACTACAGTTTTAGTTTAGGTAAGCCAATACTCAATTGTGGCTCATATCGCAATTAAAACTAGATTTTCTTCTCTGATAAATACTTTTAAAGTGTTCATTTCCTATCATCTTGCTACATCAGTCTTGAGAAGCGACTATTTTCCCCCTACTAGCAGATAGAGTTAGAGGACACAACTTCTTCCCTGACATCAGTACTGGTATTTTCAGTGGTGCAGGACAGGACAAAGCCAGTATTATCTAATAGGGATGTGAATCGTTTTTCAACGATTAAAATTATCGTCCGATAATGTTAATATCGTCTTAAATCGTTATAGAACACAATACAATAGAAATTCTAACGATTTATCATTAAAAATCGTTAAATCGTGTTAGTGCGCACTAACGGGAGTTAGTGCGCACTAACATAAAATGATACAAATTGACACTTTCCAGGTCAGTAAAGGTCAGTTAGGAATGAATATGTATTCCTATTGGCTGGCTGCCCTCTTATCTATTGATGTTACCAAGGTTCCCACTGAGGTGATGGTTGGGGGGATGGGAAATGGAAACTGTTGGTAGTTGACATAAAAAGTAATGTGATCAGTCAATATGACTAGAACTTGTGCCCTATTCCTGATACCAGGGGTGTTGTGATCTTCCTGCCCTCAGTGCCCTATCCCTGATACCAGGGGTGTTGTGATCTTCCTGCACACAGTGCCCTAACCCTGACACCAGGGGTGTTGTGATCTTCCTGCACACAGTGCCCTATCCCTGATACCAGGGGGTGTTGTGTTCTTCCTGCATGCAGTGCCCTATCCCGCCTGCATTACTAGTGAGAGGCTGGCTTCACAGACAGGGGGGAGCTTCCTGACCCTCACTCCTGACTTCCCCCATGTCCCAGCCAGTGAATGGTGTGTGGGTGAGGGGGGGGGAGGATGGTGAAGTCTGAGACAGCTCCCTCCCTGCATTACTAGTGAGAGGCTGGCTTCACAGACAGGGGGGAGCTTCCTGACCCTCACTCCTCCCCTCCCCCATGCCCCAGCCAGTGAATGGTGTGTGGGTGAGGGGGGGGGGGGGAGGATGGTGAGGCTGAATCAGCTCCTTCCCTGCATTACTAGTGAGAGGGTGGCTTCACAGACAGGGGGGAGCTGCCTGACCCTCTCTCCTGACTTCCCCCATGTCCCAGCCAGTGAATGGTGTGTGGGTGAGGGGGGGGGGGTAGGATGGTGATGGCTGAGACAGCTCCCTCCCTGCATTACTAGTGAGAGGCTGGCTTCACAGACAGGGGGGAGCTGCCTGACCCTCACTCCTGACTTCCCCCATGTCCCAGCCAGTGAATGGTGTGTGGGTGAGGGGGGGGGGGGGAGGATGGTGAAGTCTGAGACAGCTCCCTCCCTGCATTACTAGTGAGAGGCTGGCTTCACAGACAGGGGGGAGCTTCCTGACCCTCACTCCTCCCCTCCCCCATGCCCCAGCCAGTGAATGGTGTGTGGGTGAGGGGGGGGGGGGGGAGGATGGTGAGGCTGAATCAGCTCCTTCCCTGCATTACTAGTGAGAGGCTGGCTTCACAGACAGGGGGGAGCTGCCTGACCCTCTCTCCTGACTTCCCCCATGTCCCAGCCAGTGAATGGTGTGTGGGTGAGGGGGGGGGGGGTAGGATGGTGAAGGCTGAGACAGCTCCCTCCCTGCATTACTAGTGAGAGGCTGGCTTCACAGACAGGGGGGGGGGGGGCTGCCTGACCCTCACTCCTGACTTCCCCCATGTCCCAGCCAGTGAATGGTGAGTGGGTGAGGGGGGGTAGGATGGTGAAGGCTGAGACAGCTCCCTCCCTGCATTACTAGTGAGAGGCTGGCTTCACAGACAGGGGGGAGCTGCCTAACCCTCACTCCTGACTTCCCCCATGTCCCAGCCAGTGAATGGTGTGTGGGTGAGGGGGGGGGGGGGAGGATGGTGAAGTCTGAGACAGCTCCCTCCCTGCATTACTAGTGAGAGGCTGGCTTCACAGACAGGGGGGAGCTTCCTGACCCTCACTCCTCCCCTCCCCCCAGCCAGTGAATGGTGTGTGGGTGAGGGGAGGGGGGCAGGATGGTGAGGCTGAAACAGCTCCTTCCCTGCATTACTAGTGAGAGGCTGGCTTCACAGACAGGGAGGAGCTGCCTGACCCTCACTCCTGACTTCCCCCATGTCCCAGCCAGTGAATGGTGTGTGGGTGAGGCGGGGAGGAGGATGGTGAGGCTGAAACAGCTCCTTCCCTGCATTACTAGTGAGAGTACAGGGGGGAGCTGCCTGACCCTCACTCCTCCGGGGTATTGTGATCTTCCTGCATGCAGTGCCCTATCCCTATTAATACCAGGAGTGTTGTGATCTTCCTGCACACAGTGCCCTATTCCTGATACCAGGAGTGTTGTGATCTTCCTGCATGCAGTGCCTTATCCCTGATACCGGGATGTGTGCAAGAAGATCACAACACCCCCGGTATCAGGAATAGGGCACTGTGTGCAAGAAGATCAGAACACCCCAGGTATCAGGAATAGGGCACTGCGTGCAGGAAGATCACAACACCCCCGGTATCAGGAATAGGGCACTGTGTGCAGGAAGATCACAACACCCCCGGTATCAGGAATAGGGCACTGTGTGCAGGAAGATCACAACACCCCCGGTATCAGGAATAGGGCACTGTGTGCAGGAAGATCACAACACCCCTGGTATTAGGGATAGGGCACTGTGTGCAGGAAGATCACAACACTCCTGGTATTAATATGGATAGGGCACTGTGTACATGAAGATCACAACACCCCTGGTGCCAGGGTTAGGGCACTGTGTGCAAGAAGATCACAACACTCCTGGTATTAATAGGGATAGGGCACTGTGTGCAGGAAGATCACAACACCCCTGGTGTCAGGGTTAGGGCACTGTGTGCAGGAAGATCACAACACTCCTGGTATTAATAGGGATAGGGCACTGTGTACATGAAGATCACAACACCCCTGGTGCCAGGGTTAGGGCACTGTGTGCAGGAAGATCACAACACCTCTGGTATCAGGGTTAGGGCACAAGTTCTAGTCACATTGACTGATCACATTACTTTTTTTGTCAAGCTACCAACTGTTTCCATTTCCCATCCCCCATATATTGTCAGTGGGAACCTTGGTAACATGAATAAATAAGAGGGCAGCCAATAGGAATACATATTCATTCCTAAACTGACCTTAACTGACCTGAAAAGTGTCAAATTGTATCATTTTCTGTTA
This sequence comes from Rhinatrema bivittatum, assembly GCF_901001135.1. Lineage (NCBI taxonomy): Eukaryota > Metazoa > Chordata > Amphibia > Gymnophiona > Rhinatrematidae > Rhinatrema > Rhinatrema bivittatum. The sequence continues at coordinate 55,818,255 of NC_042623.1, forward strand.
GTGCGCACTAATCGGAAAAAATGATTTTTAATGATTTTTTAACTAAAAAATCGTGCCTAACACGATTTTCTTCTCCTGCCAGACGATTTCTATCGTTAAGACGATATGGAACACGATTCACATCCCTATTATCTAATAGAGGTGTGCAAATTTTTTTTTCTGGGTTTTCATTTTCCATTTGGAGGTGGGCCATTTTGGGTATACCCCTGGATCAGCATTTTTTAATTCCATTACATTTTTTGAATTTAAAAAAAAATCAAAAACATCCTAAAACCCGCCCCAAACCTTCCTATCCCCCCCCCCCCCCCCCCATGACACACCCAACTCTTGGGCTGGTGGCTGCCAGCAATCAAAATGATGCCGGTTGTCTATTGTCCCTAAAAATGTGACAGGGGCTTCCCATGGTGCCGGTAGCCCCTGTTACATGGTAAGTGCAAAGGGTCACCAGTGCCATTTTGATTACTGTCAGCCACTGGTCCGGGAGCGGGAGATCACTTCTGGGCCCCTCACTCGAACATCATAGACTTTGGGTGAGTCTTGGTGGAGTCAGGAGGGTGGGCAGGGGGCTCTGCTGGTGGTGGTGGGAGGGGGGAGCTTTATATTTATATAAATGGGAAGGTTTAGGGCATTTTTATTAAACTGCATTTTAACTACCCCCCCCCCCCCCCCTAGAAAAAATGCTAGGACAAACCATATGAAATTTTGTGGGTTTTCCTATTGGGTTTTTTTTTAATTATTATTCCTGAAATGCAATGAAATAGGAAATATTGTCTGTATTCCTATTTTGTTGCAAATGACTGCATAATATTCCTATTCTCTGTCTCCAGTAGATGGTAGGAAAAGTTGATCAGTTGCAGAGGTAGATATTTTTTGCAGATTTTGGCTTTTCTTATCTGGTTGAGTGCTTATGAGCAGTTTGGTATTTTTTCATTCCTTTTCAAAAAAACTGTGGGCTAGATGACTGGTTTTCTAGTTTAGAAAGCTCAGGATAAGAGGCTCTCAGCCCCAGAAGGGGTTTATTACAGCTTAGCCTAATGGGGTATATGTAGTTCTTTGGGATACTCTGTCTCTCCCCTCTTTTCAACTATCTCTTTGCTTTTCTGTCCTAATAAAGTTGAAAAACAGGAAGAGCAAAACTCAGAAACTGAGCAAGGGGAGGCAAATATTTGCTCTGGTGTGGGTAAGTTGATGATGGGGTGACAGAGGAATGGTTGGTCTTACCTTGTTTGCATTCTGAATGTTCAGCCTTCTTCCTGTTTTTGTGCTAACTATGGCACCATGGCAGACCATTGTTGGCAGTACAACACATGCAGGAACTGACACTAGTAGCATAGCCAGCTCACTCTGCATAGCTTGTGTCGGGATTAAGGAGGCCTCTCAGTAAGCATCGCAAGTCTCTCTGAATCTGACATTGGGAAGTCAAATGAAATTCCATGAGTAGGGATTTGTCTGAAGCAGGCACAATGGCAGCACATATTTCTCATGCTGAATCCTGGCTGCTGGCTTTCTCAGATGCAGCTATTTTGGTGGGAACATCTGCCATTTTAAAAGCCTCTCATGGAGATTCCTTGTCTGGGTCTTCTTATGGGCTTCTCTCCAGTGCCTTTAGAGAGCTTCTAGAGTTATCCCCTGTGGGGATAGCTGTACAGACTCTCTTTCTAACACAGTTCTTCCTCTAAAGGTGAATTTTCATCAGAATTTTTAAGGTTTTTGTACCATGTCTTCTGTGCTATACAAAGGGCCTCGTTAGGGGAGGGTCTACTGACACCTCGAGTTAGAGTATTCAACCCCTGCATGATCTCAGAGAAGTGGAAGAGATTATCAGTAGTGTTTAAAGGCATTGAGAACATGTCTGAGAATGTATTCCCTTCTTCGGACTTGGAGGAGATATATGCTGATAGCTGTGGGTCCATGGAAGATGGCAATTGTCTTCAGAGGATGAGGATGATTTGATCATCTGCCTTTTTTATAAGGGCACGATTTGCTGGCTCATACCTCATGTTTGACCTCTCTCAGGATGTTGGATTCCAAAGCTGAGGAAGTTCCAGTGTGAGAATCTATCCTTCAAGGTGTCCACAAGTTGACTAAGTCCTTTCCTCTTCATTTGGAGGTGGAAGGTATGCTCCTTATGGAATGGAATTACCAGAGTGTCACCTCAGAGGTGAAAAAATCTTTTAAAAAGCTTTATCTCTTACCTCCATGTGTTATAAAACAGCTTTTTCAGGGTACTTTAGTTGATGCCTTTGTTTCAGCCATTCTGATGAATGCTGATCTCCCTTAAAGATCCCCGGATAGGAAGATTAAGGTGCTTCTGAAGCTTGCCTTTTTTCTTGCACAACATTGATGGTGCAGATCACTATCTGTGGTGGTTGTGTGGCTTGTGATATTTTGCGCTTGGTACAGCAGATTTCAGAAGGTCAAGAAATGCCCAGCTAAATCAGGGACTGCTTAGCAGACACTTTTTATGATCTTATTAGAATTTTTTTCAAGGCCCGTAGCTTCCTCTGAGGTAACACAGAGACTTTTGTGGATGCAACATTGGGCAGTGGGATTATCTACAACTTCTCTAGTCCATGGCAGCCACATTAAATCTAGTTCCATAAACCAGAGACCACTTGGAAGTTCTCCCTTCTTTCTTGTTGGTCCCTTCAGCCTCAGAATTATGACGTGCTGCCTCTATTCCCAGCATTATTGAGGTACAACCTGACATGTTAGTTGATGCCATCAAATCTGCTCAGAATAAATGAACCTGGGCCCACTCTCATGGGTAATCCTCACCTCAGATGCAAGGTTGACAAAGTGGAGAGCTTACTCTGCCACAAACACTGGCTCAAGGCCTATGGTCACATTGTGTCAATCAGGCTGGTACTAGTACACTTCCTGTAGTTAGTGAAAGGAATGGAATTCAGAGTTTTTCCCAATAATGCCATGGTAGTGGCATATGTGAAAATACAGGGAGGCACTCGAAGCCCGGAATGTCTAAGGAGACCAATTTTCTCTTTTGATGGATGGTGCAGAATCTCCTATAGACTTCAGCAGCTCATATCATAGGTCTAGAGAATCTTCAGGCTGACTTTCTCATCAGAAAATACATTGGATTCTGGGGAGTAGGAGCTCAGTCAGAGGCCTATCAAAGGTTAGTGAATAAGCTTCAGAGTAGAGTAGTAGCCCAGTGGTCAGAGCAATGAGCCCTGAACCAGGGAAGCCAGGGTTTCAGTTCCTACTCAGGATTGCTCAGAGGCAAATTACCTCTCCCTCTAGAACAAATAATTGCAGGAATAACCTTTCCAGAAGACTCATTTGCTTATTCTACCCAGCAGCCCCCAGACTGCAAAGATCAGAGCAAGCAATCCAGGCTTCAAACTCCACAGTCTCAGCTTCCAGCAGCCTTGCACCCTTGCAGCAGAAGAGGACAAGAATTGCGCACCACACCTCAAATTTCCTTACTATATACTCTATCCATTTACCTTGCTATACCTTATCTATTTACTAGACCTTATCTGTTTCATTTGGTTTTATATGCTTTGATTTTACATGCTATTTGTTAGGATTTGTGAACCCTTGGCCCGAGGTGGGGTTAATGGTACCTGAGGGGTTGGGCCCCATAGGTCCCCACCGTCGGGAGGTGAGGCTGGCCAGGAACAAAAGCAAACAGGAACTTTCACCAGTACCAGCCCTCGTTCCCCATAGGTTGAGCCCTTGCGTGCCGGGGCCGGCTGGACTTAGGCACACCTCTGTGTGGCTGGTCCCAGAGAGAGTAGGCGGCTGGAGGCAGAGAGTGTCAGTGAGGTTAGGGCATAGTCCAAGATCGAGGTACTCTTGGAGGGATTGTGAGAGAAGGCCTCAAGGAGTGAAAGGCCAGTGCAGTTCTGAGGACAATAGGGCAGGACCATGTGGGAGTGACCCTGAGAAGAGGCTTGTACTCTGATATGCTGAAGCAGGGCTAGAGTGGGGGATCCACTGTAGCAGGTACAAGTAGAGTAGTAGCGCAGAGGGGCTGCCTGAGAAATGGCAGCGCAATAACAGGACCTTGCAATGTAGAAGCACTGGGAGGTGCCTCGAGGAGCGGGGACACAGAGGCACAGTCCAGTAATGTTGCAGCGCTGAGCCAGGTCTTGAAGAGTGAAAGCACTGAAGCAGGATCTCCAATGTAGAAGTGCTGAACCAGGCCCCGAGGAGCAGGAAGCACGGGGACAGGGTCCCAGGTGTGGTAACGCTGAGCCAGGCCCCAAGGAGCAGGAAGCATGGAGACAGGGCCCTAGGTGAGGTAGCGCTCAGCCAGGTCCCAAGGAATGTGAAACACAGGGATCCATTGTTACGCTCTCCTCCTCCAGAGGGGAGGAGTTAGCAATCTGTTATCGCTCACACCCCGCCAGGAGGGCAGAGTTAGCAATCTGTTCTGCTTTCTCTTGAAAGGGGGAAGAGTTAGCAATCTGTTCTGCTTTTCTCTTGAAAGGGGGAAGAGTTAGCAATCTGTCATGATCTGCTCCTCCAGAGGGGGAGGAGTTAGTAATCTGTTTATGGCCTCACTTTTGAAAGGTCAAGGTTGTGCAAAAAGGGATATCCTTCAGTGATATCTATTCTATTAAATGCACCTAAGTTTTCCATCATGCTGGCTTATGTGCAAATTAGATGTCTGTTTCACTCTTGCTATAAAGATGGGTCGGTATAAACTGTGGAAGTCATATATCTCCAACGTCTATTCTTCCAAGAGGATTGGATAAGAGCCAATCCTTAAATATCTAAAAGTTCAGGTTGCTGCCATCTCTTGCTTTAGAGGTAGAATTTAGGAGGAGTGAAATATGCCCAGCCTTCCTTTAGGTCACTGGTATCTCCGTGGGATCTTAACCTGGTACTTAAAAAGTTTTAGTTAGACTGTCCTGTTGAACCCCACATGCATGCTTTGATGAAGGATATTATGCTGAAAATGATTTTTTTGGTGGCCTTCTACTCAGCTAGGTGTATTTCTGAAATGCTTGCCTTATCTTCAGGGATACTTTTCTAGTCATTACCTCAGATTCAGTACACTTTGGCTACTTCCCTACTTTTTCCCTAAGATGAACTTGGCATTCCATTTAAATCAATTTCTTTTTCAGCATATTGAAGGAAAGTGCCTGTGGCTAGATGGATTGAAGAGACTATTACTTCAGCTTATCTATTAAAGGGTCATCAGATTTTGGAGGCTTTTTGTGCTCATTCAACGTGAGTTCAAGCTTCTTGTTTGGCAGAAGTTTTGACTGTCATTCCGAAAGATATTTGTAAGGTGGCTACTTGGTCTTCATTATATTTTTTCACTAAGGCTGGATTTACATTCCAAGAATGATGCAACTTTTGAAGCTGGCATTCTTAGAGCAGCACTAACTTTTTCCCACCCACAGTAATATAGCTTGTGTTCTTCCTGTTTGTTTGGACTGGTGTAGCAGGATGATAAGTAAGGCAACATTTGACTTAACTGGTAATTTCCTTTCTAGTTCAGGACCCACCTGAGATGTTTGGGATGCAATGTGATTTACTGGGTGATTTTTGGGTTTATGGCAGAAAATAAATTACTTTCTCAAATGGAAGACCATATATTCATCAAATTGTTTATTTTATCTCTTATTTTTCCTATCTACTTCTGGGATCTAGAAAGACAGGGATTTTTTTTAGGATCATTTCCAATTTTCTGCAGGTTATGTATACATTTGAAAACAGTTGTTTGGGATTATTTTTTATAACTTTGTCCTAAGAATATTAACTTTGTTCTGCACTTTACCATAGTAAAATACCAGTACTGATGTCACAGGAAAAGTTGTGTATATTATCTCCAGCTGCTGGTAAGGGGGAAAATACCTACTTATCTAGAATGGTGCAGCAGGATTAGAGGAAAGGAAATGATCAGGTAAGTCAAATTTCTCCTTTTCTCTACACTTTAAAGGTTTTCAAAACCATACTCAGCTTCCAGCACTATACTAGTCATTTATTAAAACATGTTCTGCTTATCTATAGATGTTACTCAACACTCTGAATCATAGGGAGGATAATTTTAAGCAGAACTTTACCTGCATAAATGTCATCTAGTAAAATTGCCCACCAAATATATAGAGAAACCTATGTACTTAGATGTGCTTGCATATTTTTTCCAGCATATCAGAGAAGCATTCCAAGGAGTGGAGTCTGGGTGGGGATTGTACTTACACACAAACACAAATATTCCACTGGGGAAACCATCCACATTATCAGATGTAAATGTATTAATGTATTTTCCCCATGAATTTTTTCAAAGCATACATACTTTCGCTTTGAAAATTTGTATAGTATGTGGGTAAAAAGTACTTGCAGCTTTTCATTGGCTAAATAGATTCTTTGGAGCTGAAAATGCTGGAAATTATGCTGGTGGTGGAACTCTGACACTGGTGATTACAGTAAATTATGGGAAACTTGAAGGTATAAAGTAGGATTTATTACAAGGTAATCCAGTCCTGGTTTTACCCCATTACAAGCAGGTAGTCCTGCTTTTCCTAAGGAATAAAGAACCAAAAGTCTGAGCATGCAATATAGATAAACCAGCACTAGTTCAGCTTGTCCTGAAAATATGGAGCCAGTTAACAACCCTAGTGTAAATTTCATACTTAACTATAGTTGAGGTATAGAAAAGTGAGCATTGATATTTTATACAGAGCTGCTAAGTTACCCAGTTGCAGGAGAGAGATTACATCCCAGAGCAGAGTGGTATTTCCAGTCTCCAGATCTAGTCCCTGAATTCAGTGCTAAAGGTCCCATAATGCATCAGGGTGGGGGTTGTCAGAAATCCAAGACTGGCCTGAAATCTCCCTGCTGGAATTGGGTAACTTGGCAGCTTGCCCTGCTTTATGTAATAGCACTTTATGCAGACACAATTAATTAATTAGCTTGAAAGAAGATCAGCAGTTATTTGAGTCCCATCGCTTTCTGCTTTGCCTTGCTGTAAAAATGTTATACAAATATAAAACAAATCAAATATACGTACAAGTATAGCAGCAACGGTTCTGATCATATATTCTCAAGTTCTGTATGAAAAAATAAACAAGAATTAATCGAGCATACTGTTTTGTAATGAAAAATTACTACATATTATATATTTTATTTTTTTCTCTTTAAACTTTTACAAGCAAAATATAGAAAGCAAAAGGATTTGGCTTAAAGAACGTCAGAAACAATAATTAAGGTATAATATTCTCCATTTAACAAAAGTCATGAAGCACCTGATGAGTTTATAAATAAATAAAAATTTAGAAATGTTTAACATTTGTTTCAATATTTAATTTAAAATGATATTTTTAGACAAGTAAGGTTAGAAGAATAGAAAACAATAAGACATGCAGGATAATAAGAATTGAAGATGGTTAGTTGGGTAAAAATATAATACACATGTATATTATTATTATTTATTATTATTATTATTTATTAACTTTTATTTACCGACATTCGTGAAGCACATCATGCCGGTTTACAATGAACTCAAGGAGGAAAATTACAATAAAACAATAGAACAATAAAACAATAGAGCAATAAAACAAGGGAGGAAGGTGGGGAAGGAGGAAACGGGGGGGGGGGGGGGGGGGGGAGGGGATAGGGGGATGGGAAAGGCAGAACTGATAGAAGAAGAAAGAAACAAAATAGAGGAAAACTATATACAGTTGACAATATGTACAGATATGATCAGCTTATGTAGAGCTAAGGAGGTATTGAGAGACTGGCTGTATTATCTGAACGATGGTATTCACTTAAATATAATGTAATTTGGGGGTGATTAAAAGGATTTAGAAGCGGTAAGGAGGAAACAGGGGTAACTGGGATAGCATGAAGGGTAGTAGGGGGGCAGATGGTGAGTTGGGCGGGGAGGGGGTACCGGGGGTAGCAGGTCGTGCCGGGGGGAGCTGAAAAGGGAGGAAATTTAAGCTTGGTTTGTATCGGGGTAGGCCTGTCGGAAAAGCCATGTCTTGATTCCTTTCTTGAATTTGTGAAGTGAAGTCTCTAGGCGTAGGAAGGTGGGGAGGGAGTTCCAGAGGGTGGGACCAGCGACGGAGAAGGCTCTCCCTCTGGTGAGAGATGAGTGTGCTGATTTGAGGGATGGGGTGTGGAGGGTGCCTGTAAGGGCGGTTCTTGTGGGGCGGGCAGAGGAACGGTAATGAGGCATTTCATCGAGCCAGGTGTGATTGTGTTTATGTAGGGAGTTTAAGTTTGGAAAGATCATGCTAAATGAGGAGTAGTAAGGCTATCATGAAATGGCCTAATGACAATGGAGGATCTGGCTCCATTTTATCTTATGGCTTCAACCTTGAGAGGGATTATTTGCACAGGAAGGGATAGTCCCCTTCAACCATACTAAAAGCCCTTGGCATGTTAGAGCATGGAAACCTTTTGAGAGTTTCTGTGAAAAGCTGTCAATATTCCCCTAGAAGGTTGACATTGCCACTATTTTGGCCTTTCTTCAGAGAGGCCTGAGTAAGGATCTGGAATTTAATTCTGTTAAGGTTCAGATTGTTGCTATTTCTTGCAAGAGAGTTCAGCTTAGAGGGGCCTGGATCCAGGCTCAGGCCCTGGCATTGGGACCCGGCCTCTGGGCCGGGCTGTAGCATTAGGACCCAGCCACTGGGCCAGACCACAGTCAGCGGGCCTGGGTCTGAGCCCTAGGCTGAGGCCCAGATGTCAGGACCTGGCCTCCAGGCTGGGCTCCAGCATCATCCCTGGCCTAGGTCGAAGCCCAGGCATCAGCACCTGGTCTCTGGGCTGGACTACAGCATCATGCCTGGGCTTGGGACCAGGCATTGGGTCCAGACATTCAAGCCTGGGCCTTCTGTAGGGCCTAGGCCAAGGTTGCAGAGACCTACAGCTGCCTAGGCCTATGCATGGCCAAGGCTTTGGGACCAGCTGGCCCCGATGCCTAGGCCCAGGCAGAAGCCTCACCCTTGCCCAGGCTTAGGCCATGGTAAGTTGTTGCGACCTCTGCTTAGGTCCCACGAAAATCCTTGGCTTGGGCAGGGGCCTAGCCTTGTCTGCAGATTCCCCCCAAACTCCGCCCCCCCCCCCCCAAGAAGTGTAAGTGCAGGTGGGGGAGTAGCCTGACCTCTGCATTTTTACATATGGAAGGAATGGGTGGAGAGGGCACAGGAGGCATGAGAAGACTCCGTTTCTTTTTTTATTTGCCATTTTTTAAAAATATTTATTTCATTTTTTTAAACCAAAGAAATAAAATAAACATTACACAAAAAAAAAAATTCATGGAGAAAAATCTCCCCCCAAAATGAAACCAAAACAAAATTTTCCCCCTACTGATTATAGTTAGTACAGAATGATCAGTTCCAGTATGTGTGAGGTAATTTGTGACACCATTCTGAACATGGCTGTTCATGGATATTTACAATTAACAGCTTTTACATTGCTATTTTTATATGTAATGTTAAAATGCAGAGTACACAGTGATACTGTTTTCTTTTAACTATAGAATATTGCAGTGGAATGATGCTTTTGTGAACTTTCACATTGAGACCATTGTAATTCTGGAAGAGAGTGCAATATAGTTCCAACAAGGGTGGGATTATCTTCTCCCCAGCAAGAGGGCTTTAGGGTGAAGACTGTGATTATCTTCCATCCTGCAGCCTGGTCTCAGTTTGAACACTATGATGATAATCTCTTCAGGGCTGATACCTTGAAGATTATAATATTTCCCTTTTTGGTGAGGTCTTGGGAGTAAAGGCATGATATTATGCTGCTCATGAAGGGGCCTGACTGTAACTGTGAAGTGATGCATAAGGTTTCTTTATTCTGGGTCACTTTATGTGGAACTCAGCAAAGCTAATAAACTGATTCTCTTTTCTACCTGGATTTGTGAGGAAAATGGATTGGAAGGCTATTCTTTCCCTGTGGGAGAGGGGAAAACTGCACTATGGGAGATTAAATTATACGTCCCATAATATAAATAATCTTTTGAAGTGCATCTTCTGCAATGCATCTTGAATGCTTGTGTTTTTTTCAAACTTCTTTAAATTAATGTCATTTAGATGCAAACAACCGGTTAACAATATCGTGATTCATGCCATAATAATTTTACAAAATGTTTCAGCAGATGGCTGAACCCTTCCTTCACTGGGATAGAGAAGTTCAAACTAATGTTTTGGAGGCTTTTTTTAAAGCAAGTATGCTGATATATTAGAAAATGTTTTTGGTTTGTGTAGAGAAAGAGCACAAATGGAGAAATAGATGTTGACCAAAACACACAGTCAGTCTTTTCATTTCTATTGTTAACTACAGAGTCCTCTTCATCCTGATAGTAGCATTGGTACGGTAATTACTCCCTCCATATACACCTGACATAAATATTAATCTAGTTAGCTTATTCCATAGGTAGGTAAAACTGCAAAGGGAATTTATGCATGAACAAAGAAATCTGTAAAACATGGGTTTAAGTATAAATCAATTTGCTTTTGCTAAAATGATTTTCATCCCCTGATAAACTAGCATAGACAAAATTTGCATTCTGATAAAAACACCAAAACACAATGATGATAATTTTTATGTTTTTCTAGGAAAAGGAGTGTGTTTAGGAACCAGAATTTTCATTTTATGGCTTTTGTGCATGTTTCACACCCATGCATAAGAAGCTGTAATGAGTCAATGAAATTAATTCCTCATTAGGTGATGATAAAGAAAGAAAGAAAGCAAGAAAACAATTTAATGGTTCTATAGTAAAAAGTGCTGTTGTTAGTTAAGAAATATTTCCTTGTTTTGGTGTCTTCTAATATTCACAAATGAAATCTAAAACTACATCATGACAATTGTCATTCCAGTAGGCATGCTTCTATATCATGGTGATGACAATTGGCAAGCTATGTTAAATCTCTGCAAAGACAGCTCTTCTGGTTTAGTCTGGTTGCCCTGGTGCTGA